>NW_025779715.1:0-50267 GCF_021130785.1 Homalodisca vitripennis
TTTCATTTTAAATAATACATATTTTCGTAAGTCTATTACTCGTTACTGGTTAGCATAAATTTTATCTACATTTTGTAACTAATCTTTTAATACTTGCAACTAATACACTTTTTTGTCTGACTAAAAACACCTTAGTAGGTTATTTTTAAGTGTTTACATGTAATAATTCATATAACTCTGAACAGTTTGGCAAAAAAACATTATTTCAACCATTTTGTTTTTTATTGCTCTTTATACATGAAAAAAAATTAGTCAATCCAGTAATTCTGTACAGGACGCCATTGCTATTTTCATATACTTAAACTTTTCATTTGAACTGCATTATAATTATAATTTCATGATACGAACTTTGCATTATATAGCACTATTAATCCCATATAGAAATAACAACTATGGCATATAAATGAAAAAGATGCTTTTGCCATATCTAGTGGGCACATGCTGCAGAAAAGAAAGACATTAACCAGATCTGTGCCTTGTAGTTAACTTCTTACCGTTCGATGAGTAATTCTGTCTCTGCTTCTTGTAACTCCAGGTCCCAAATTCGAGGGTTGATTCGCGCACGCTTGTTGTCGCTAGCAAAAAATAACTTTAACCCTGTCTGATGTATAATTCATTCAATAAAAAACTTTTCTTTTTTGTATTTTAAATTTAATAAAGAGTTATTTAAAAGTTGTAGTTACCTGTTAGAACATACATATCCACTGCAGAATTTTACATTTTTTTATAAATTCATCAATATATTTCATAGTTTAGGAACTATAAAGGTTCAGTTAAAGAAGTGTATTTTCTTGAATTTTTAGTTTTCGAATTCCACTAATGGCATAAACTAATACATTTAGGACATGTTACTTTTAAGGTGAAGGCTACTTTAAATCGTGGTCGTGAAACTATATTACCATTGCTTCGTATAAAAAATCAAATAATTATATCAATTATGTCTGAGACAAAATTATGTCTCATACTAAAGGGATGTTATCAAAAACTATCTGAAAGTTAGAACAAGCTTTAAGTATGTTTATTTAGACAGCCTAACAATAAGTTATTACACCACAGATCTTACTTTTCCAAGGAAATGGTGTTTAGTTTCCCTGAATTTTCCTCTTTGATATCAATGTACTATGAACTAATTAAAAAGAAACTGCTACTGTACAGTATATATTTTTGGTAATGTTTCTCCATAAACTATCAGGTATCTATAACTGAGTAACCTTTATGTAAACATTTAACCACATCCTGGGAAAGGTATATTTCTACATATAAAATTCTAAATTTTTTTATGTTTTTAAATGCTTAATGCCTTTATTGATCTGCTTTTAGGTCCCTACTTAATTGATCTTATATTGTGAAATTTTGGGATTATATAAATAGAATGAAATATTATAAGTCGTTAAATAAACTTGTATGATAGTTATAACGGAAAAACAGGATAATTTAACTTTTCTGTTATATAGTATAAAAGGCCTAAATTACTTGTGTAAACTGACTAATATATATATTATATTATATATATATATATATTTAATATATATATTATATATATACTTACTATATATATTCACTCTTAATATTGTGCGATCAGGATATATAAAAAATCAATCTCACAATGAGCAGTAAAATTTTTACAATGCTGTTTTAACCTCACGTAATAAATGGCAAGATAATACCAATGTTCCTTAGATGAAACGATTTTAAGCCAAAATTTCCAAGATGAAACCGTATGAATTGAGCCAATACCATGCGAGCTCAAAAATAAGTTCTTAAATATACAGTTTAGATGCCTGTAAAATAATTATAATTCATCTGGACATTGAATTTTTCATGAGTAGAGAATTCTTTATCCAAAATTTAAAATTTTACGTTTTCTTAAAAAGCATTTTATTTTTTTACGAGTTCAAAACAACGACCAAGCAATATATTACAGCTACAAATTTCTGTCATATTCTACTTTAGCACACTGCAATTTTGCGATAAATAATTACAATTCAACGACTGAGTGATTAGTTTTACTCGGTCTATAGTGTGAATGTTCATGCTAGGCCCAACGGTTTGTCATTAAATATACACAAAAATGGTTAAAATGTTAGGCTTGAACTGGAATAAACTAGGCTAATGTTGCATTTTGATATTTTAGTTCTTAATTATCTAGAACATAGCATACAACATGATCCACTTCTTTGTAGTTTAAATGAAGTAGCTTCACTTAACTACAAAATCACAAAAAAATGGAAAAGAAAATAATTTCAATGAATGTGTGATACATTATTACTGTGGATTTGATTAACAACCATCATAGGATCAAGATTTTTATTTAGGAATAAAAAGATAATTCTTAATAATTTTGTATTTTATATGGCTAAGTAAGTGGTTCCTCTTAATAGTTTTGAGAAATTCTGGTTACACTAATTATGACTTTCTTTTAATTAAAAGGACATTTTTAAAGTAATATTATAAACACATCAAGGTTGTTTTAATCTTATATGATTTGGGTTATTGTTGATATTTATACTTAAAATTATGCATATTGTTTGAACTATTGTGGTGACCTTTGTATTAAAATATTATTATAAGATTAAGTATTCCTGACCTATCGCGTAACAATTTATTATTCTAAATTATTGAGTAATATGTATTCTTCGTTATAGAAAATAAATTGTATAACATAAAGTAAAATGTATTTTTAGATTTATTTCCTCTCATGTTCAGTATATCAAAGATCGTTAAAATTTTTTCAAATGTGAAGTAGTAATTTTATAGATACTCTGTGCATATTTGGTAATAGAATTATTTATAGTAAATTTAATAAGCAATAGAGTGGAAAGTTTTTTCTTCCAAAACAATAGATTTAAATATTAGATTTAAAATCGAGTACCGCAAGCCTCGGATTTGTCTTTTCTTTTGAAATCTTTGATATTCGTTCTTAAACATTTCCACCCCGGTAATTTTTATTTCCGCCAATTGAGAGCTTTTCCAACAACATTTAAATCATTGTTTAATTGTGTTTCCAGTCTCTTGTATGTCCTAAAGAATTCGATTTGTTTCTTCGTCCTTAACTATTTCAGATTAGTTGGGTCCTTGTTGTTATTTAGCAACACGTATGGAATACACTGGAATATGTCTTTATAATCGTGTTAAATAAAATGGATGGGTTAATATTATTACAACGTGATAGGTATTGTTATAGCAACCATCATCCCATAAAAAATTGTTTCTTCAGTCTTATAATAGTATAATATCTAAATTAGATATCATGCGTTTTAAACCTTTCATGGAACATCTCCAAGTACACTGTATAATAGAAGACTACTTGAATTAGATATAGTTGTATGAACCTACATAGTTTTTTGTAGGTGTAATAGTTATAGTATAGTAGATATATATATATATATATATATATATATATATATATATATATATATATATATATATATATATAGTATATATATATAGTAAAATTTCTTGTCAACGGTTGTCTCTGGGTTGCTTTTCGAAAGAAGCGAGTTAACAATATTTTTACTGTCATAACTTATATCATGCTTTGAAAATTTGCCATTAAAAAAAAGAGGCCGATTTCCTCTTAACTCTTATTACGTCTATTCCGACGGGCCACTAGCCTATGAGGAGAACCAATAACTACATAGGACGATGATACTTACAAGAAGTGCGGTCACACACATATTCTGTTATCTGTGGTGTCTCTAGCTCAGTTCCAAAGTCTAAAATCTTAGACCGTGCAAGCGATCAGCTCTATCAGTGCTAGTTATTTTTTTTAACTTTTTGATACATAGTAATAAAGCTTAATGCAACGTTTTTAAAGTAACTTCGTATTCAATATGTGCACAAAAAAGAGGGATCGTTGCATGGAAAGTGAAATGTATATACATACAGGCAGAGAGACGTATAGACATACAGACAGAAACAGAAATGAACTGATGAAGATAAACTTGAATATATTGTAATTGTTTGTATCCTTTCTACAAAAAATACTTCACACCATTAGCTAGTGATTGAAATCTGAAATCGGAAAATGCTATTGTAATATTAACATGAAGGCACCTTGTATTCAATAAGGTATGAACAGTAAATAGTTATAGTCGTGAGTTAGATTTGTGAGATGACCTAATTATTCTAACTTCGCCAGTAGAAGGTAAATCACACATTCATTCATATAAAATGAGAGCTACTAATTTGTAATTAATAATTAATTTTTGGAAATATAATTAAAATTTTTAAATATATTTTATTCATGCATCTAGGAATCCAGAGTGGCTGAAATGCTGAACAATAATTATTATCTCAAAGCATTTACTTAACGGAAGTGGTTCCCCAATAAAAAGAGAGTTTAAATTTGTTGAGAAAGCCTTTAAGTCCTATGCGGATCTGGTCAAAGGCATCTTAAAGCCCAAAAATCCAATATTTTAAATTTCTCTGATATTTTTATAGTAAAACTGATCAATACCTTGTTTAAAAATATTGTTTATCTTATTAGATTCAACAAATAAAAATGTAAATTCCGTTACTTGCCTACTATTTATAATATAATAATTAGCCAAAGTACAGGAGGGTAGTCCAATTTCAACCCTGCAATAATTATGGAAAGTTACTTAAACTAGTGTGACGACCCTACTAGTGTTAGGACAGAAGTTTGAACATTGCAGACCAGTTATGAAAATGGTTTTTAGTCTAAATTTAGCCCTTGACAAGCAGGTGTTAATAATTACATACGGATCAACGCAAAATGTTTCAAAATTAAATTTAATATGGTTTAATCATCACCCTCTAACCTTTTCTGGAGAGGATCGTTAAGGAAAGTTAACATATCGTTAAAATCCATGTTTTTTCCTTAAGAAACTTTGCAATTGTAATTTACATGCACTGTAATGTAGACTATTTGAATTATATTACATCAAAGCGACAACTTGGAACAAATCTACGCAGGTGTTTTTAGTTTGTAGATATACTAATTAGCAATAAACAAGAAATATGCAATAGTGTCTCTGGATATTGTGGCCAAAACAATAATAAATTTATCATACAAACAATATTTTAAGACAAGTAACAAAAATTGTTTGTCTCTATAGTATGTATGGGTCAGATAACAAGAATCGGTTTAATGTTAGTGCACCGAGCACGTGAAGGTGAAAACCAAAATGAATAGAAACAGGTGAAACACACCTCAGTATTCATATACATATTTGTTGTTTCAATTTCCATAGAAACAACACGTGACAGGTATTTTAATATTTTTTTGATAAATTGAAAAGTGTTGTTTACAAAAGTCGTTAAAGTCACACCACGTTTATTTGGAGTAGCACGAACAGAAACAAGTGAGTTATCCAATAGATCGATAATGACAGGGCCTCTTTTCATAGTTCAAATTTAACGATCAATGTCTCGTTCTACACGCAGGACGTGGAAACTACACCAGGAGTACTATGGCGAAGATCAAGATCAACATAAGGAATTTTAGGCGAGTTACTTTTAATTATTTACAATTCAAAGTTTTTTTATCTATTCTTCTTACTCAAATTAGTTTTAAATCCTGGTTTTAGGTATTAATAATAACAGAAAAAAATTAATGGAAAATTTCTATTAAGTTATAACGCGTTTAGAATTAACAGGATTCACAGGATATCATCTTGATCAACTAATAACTTTCGTTTATTTTGTGTGCAAACAAAGAGCATGAGATTTATGGTTTTAAGTCCTTTCAGTACTCTAAGTGTAACAGAAATAATCAGTTTCCATTCATTTTCCATACATTGTCTAAATGATATAAAATAAATATATAAATTTAATAAATATCTATAAAATGTGTAAAGATTACTTGCAGAATTATTTTACTTAAATATGTCTCAAAGATATCACTTAGGCATTTTATAGTACTGCAATATTGAAAATAATTTGAAATTAGTGAATTCAGTTGAATTATAATACAAATATATAATAAATATATTTAATCTTTACTTTACACTAATTTTTCAAATAATTGATTTTTAACAGTATTTGCTTCCTCTAAGGAATGATATAGTTGCAATTTAAATGTGCATTCTACATTAAAACATTTTCTATTTAGTTACAACGCATTTACAATGAAAAGGGTTTTTAAAATGAAGGAGATTATCTTGACCAAAAAACAACTTTCGTATATTTTTCGAGCTAAAAAAGAACTTCAGATTTATGTTTTTAAATCCTTTCAGTACTCTTAGGGTACAGAAAGAATCAGTTTACAATAATAATCTACCCATGGTCCAAGTCCAAGTCCAAGCTATATAATATCTGTTTATACATGTCTGATAAATAGTGTAAAGATTACTTGGAGAATTAATTTACTTAAATATGTCTTCGAGATATCACTCAGGCATTTAATAGCCGTGCAATATTGACGAATAATTTTAAATAAGCAAATGATATTTGACTTAGGAATAAAATTCATATCTTTAATAACATATAATTGTTTACACTCTATAAAATAATAAATATATTATTCAGAATTGGAGGGAGAAATATAGTCTGTAATTGTTGATGCAACCAATTAGTTACTAAAACCATCACCAGAGTTCTAAAGTTAACTTCCACCGACATTCAGAACTAAATTTAATTTCTCCTTTTACTTTCTTGTCGTAGTACAAACAATTGTTTTTTTTTTTAATTAGTAAAATATTATTGTAGTTATAAAACATTTGGTTTTCGGAATCTAAAATACATTTTTAATAAAATTATCTTTAAAAAATTCCTTTTCTAAACATAAAATGTAACTGAGGGGTTCCATTGTTCCTATTTAGTTAAAAAATAAAACAGATAATAACTAGTTTATTTAAAAATCTTAATCGGAACTTTACTACTCGATGAGTTATTAATTATGTTAAGAATCAAGTAATGTCTGATTATTACGAGCAATGCTGATTGATTACGTAGTAACGGTATTTATTACGAAGTCCCCTCATAGAAAGGGTTGACGCTAAACTTCTAGTCGAAACGTTAAGAGCCTCTTTGGGCATAACAATTTGCAGAAACCAAATGAAATTGCTACTATTGTCTTCATTGAAACGCAGCAATATTTTTAAAGTTAATTTGGACATTTATATTTAATTTAAGAACTTTTAACCAATTATAAAAGAGGTGGACATTTTTTTTAGTTTTTACAAGCTTAACTATGTTAATATCAACAATTTAGTTTTTTTTTTATATCTATTTCACTATTAACGCCAATAATAAATAATAAATTTGATTATTTTTGTAAACGTATCATTATGTTTCAAAAACTTGATTGAGATATTTTTTGTATTGCAGAGAATATGTGAATTAAAAAGTTTATTTCATAATTTAAAGATAACTTCACTAAAAATAAACCACAACTCCGGCTTGTGTACATTGGATTTTATAATATTACAACACGCCCTAAGCCTCATACTTGCTCGATTTCAAATTCTAGGATAAGAGGGAATTGGTGATTGGTTAATTCGGAAATTAGGTTTCCAAATTTTATGCTTACAGTTGTTTCCGCTCTTGAGAATTGTGCGTGTCGTAATTGAAGTCTAATGCTCAGACTAATAACATATTATGTTGTATAAAAATAATTTATATATTTCGTAGAAAAATTAAGTGGTTTGTTTGTAAAAACTAGTACACAAGGAGATTTTATTGATAACTAAAGTCCGAGGTTAGGTTTTTCAGGAAGTGAAAAGTAACTTTGCCAATGATTTACAACGCAAGCATGACATGTAAAGGCTCGCCACGGAGAGACCGGCAAACACAGAGACCATAATATAATACTTATTTCCATCGACGGGGAGTTTTGTTCGGGCAGGCTCCTTAGCTTACTGCTAGAGTCAATCTTCAAAGAGGAATTTTGTTTTGGCAGGTCCCTTAGCCTACTGCCAGTGTCAGTCCTCGACGGGGAGTTTTTGCTCGGGCAGGCCTCCTTAGCTTACTGCTAGATTCAATCTCCAAGGAGGGATTTTGTTTTAGGCAGGTCCCCTAGCCTACTGCCAGTGTCAATCTTGTTTACTGTCGTTTACACGATGTTCCTAGCGTAGGCGACTTCAACGGATACCCTATCAAGACGGCAAGGGCCATGATGGTTTCTGGGCGTCGAAATCTACTGAGCAAGACGTACAGCTGTCCGTGGGTAAAACAGTCAGTGCGAAGGTCGACTCCGACCAGATCGATTGTTTGACCTTGGTTGTTAAGACCGGATATTTACAGGAGAATACTCCAATATTTTGGTCCGTCTTAGATTTAACTTTAAAGACAGTGCCCTCAAATCGGAGAGATAAACCCGTTGCTGCACAACCTGAAATTATTGTCGGCTATGGTTGTGATATGTTGTAATTGTTTTTTTATAAACATGTTTAAAATTTACTAATTTGTAGCATTTTATATCAGATTCAAGACAAGATATTAATATTCTACTAAATAATTTGTCATTCGCTTTAATTAATTTTTAAATGGCTCACCACGATTCTTATATATTAAAAGGTAACAGCTTTTTATAAACGCACTATGCTGTAGTCTATAAAAGAAATAATTAGAATAAAATAGTTTTGAAAACGTTTTAAATGCTGTTTATGTAAAAACAATTTAAGACAATATTGGTTTTTACATACTTGGGTCTTATTAAATAAGATGATAAATTGCGATCATTTTATTATATGAGTCCATTCAGGATTATATTCACTAAATGATTAGTTCCAATGTTGAGTTTTTCACCGTTTTCAGGCAATTCTGAAACGAGTAGGCCTACGTCATTCCTGTGAGGACTTTGTTTAGTAGCTCATGCGCTAAAACACAATATTCCCTTGTTTTCCCGCTTTACTATCTTTATTGTATCAACAACTATTTATATTGGAATCGTCATTAACCAAATATTATAATAGTTTTATTCGACTCCATACATTGTTCTGTTTAAGAAATTGCAAAACCAACAGCCGTATGATGATAAACAGTTAAATAATACAACCAATTTAGAATCATATATAACTAGCAGGGTAAATGATTCGGTTCCAAATAACTCTTATTCCCTTGAACATGAAATACATTATTACCTAGATTGCCAGCTACCTTTTATCAGGTGTCACATGAATCCGTTCAGTTAATTACTTCATCAATCCAATGGATAGCACCAATATTATTATGGTATGAAGAATCATTAAACACACAACCTTTATATGATATTTTAGAAATAAAGAACCTAATAAATTTTCTTGTAGCACTATGTTTTCCAAGTAAGCCCCTATAAAATGTGGATTATCTATATATTCAACTTTAATCCTTTTCCACTTCAAATCATCACCGTATATTTTGCCAATATGCTAATGTTAATCATCATATAGCGTGCTAATACTAATACAATACTAACCGTAATACCTCGCCTAAATTCAAAATATAAAAAGCAACATAGAAAATATATAAAGGCCGTGAAACTCTATAAAAGTACCTTAACGTACCTCTTTTCATGTTTAATGGAATGTGAATAATACCCGTGGGTCCAAATATTGAAAAGGCTAGCGAAAATTTGAATTATTTACCTTGGTTAGTCTAAAATTATTTCAATTTACATAAATGTTTTAATAAAAATCTTAGGACTTTTTACACAAAAAGATGTTAAGTAGGTTTAATATATATTACTTTGTAGAGGGGAAAGGAACTTTCCTTTTTTAAATTGTTTACATGTTACGTCCAAAAGATTTTTTTGGGTGGTTCTTAATTTATCTTCAAATACTTATATGTACTGCCCCAATATGTTATACGATATTGCAATCGAGAGTGTTGTACCGTTATTACAGCACATATTTTGTATAATTTATATGGAGCTAATACTTTATAAATTAAACAACTTTTCGGAAATACTTGGTTTATTCCGAAATTCAAGTTCACCCAAAAGTTTACAAAGTTTACAAACTTTTGATTCAATTTTATTCAAAAATCACTCAATCAATCAAATCTAATTAAGAGTCTGATTAAAAGATACTGAAATTAAAATTAAAACTAAAAATGTATACTTCTCCAAAAATGGTTTTTAAATTAACAAACAAAATAAAAGTTCTCTTCTCAAAATACTCAAAATTAATATAACACAAAACTTGATATTTACTTTATCACCAAAATTTAATTCACAAAACTTCAAAAATTTGAATTAAATTTTCAGACTCTGAAAGATGGGAAACCTTAGAAATTTTTAATACAGTATTATAAAATAAAAGATATTAACTATACGCTGGTACGGGACTTACTAACTTTGAAGATTACGGAGGCAGATCGGATCTTAAAACGCACTAAAAAATTTTAAATACTTCAAATTGACTTTACCCACGAAAAATAAAATTACTCTAAATCCCAACTATTGGGTTAGAGAAAGAACTTCCAGCTAACTAACTCGACCGCTACACGTACTCCTCAATCGCCAAGACTAGACTGACTGCTCCTCCAGCGAGCCGGGAGGAACGCATCACCCGATTACGGCACTGACCGATCAGCTGATTGCCGGTCCAACTGAACAAACAATGTCCCCGCACCGCGTCTAGTTAATAAGAGCCTACTTCCTACCGCGATTCAGCATAAATGAATTTGAACTATGGTACATATTTTCCCTAGCCCGAAGCTGCAATCACGGTAGGAACCTAAACCTTTAAACACTCATCCCGGACTAAGTACAATAATATCCCTCCACATGCACACTTTTAAATAACAATTCTTTTGTACTTATCACTACGTGGAGGCTGTGATGTGTAGTCCGAGGGGTGATGTGGTGGTAGAAGGTGTCCGACGTCCAGTGTGGGTCCCCAGATAGCCATCGCAGAGGGATGTGGTAGGTGAGGAGTCGAGGCAGGTAGCATCTCCAATGATTGTGCGGCCGGTGCAGTGCGCGGCGGCCTCGTGGATCTCGTGGTTGGCTGGCTCTGGTTCGCTACTAGCACTGCTACCTGCTCCTCCAATCTAATAACAATTTCAGCCCGCGAGGCATTGAGCTCTTGGAGGACATTCCATTTTACAAAATATTCCCTCCGTATGATTGTATGGCTTGTCAGTCTTTCACGGTGTTCTTATTGTACGCCCTGCGCCAGTGTCGCGAATGTAAACATTACCAAATGTTATTAATTACAAGACAATCAATTTACAGGGATTACAATGGCACAATAATCAACTGTTTACACACAATAAACCTCATATAGTGATAAAAAACAATATTACCCTGTCCTTCTACATTTGAAGGAACAGGGAAGAAATATCACTATCAATACAACTCATTGTATACAAAAAAAAAAAATAATTATTTATTACCCCTGTCCTACTCTATTGGAAGGAACAGGGAACAACAACACCACAACATTACCAAAATTACCCTGTCCTTCTACATTTGAAGGAACAGGGAAGAAATATATCTCATGATATATCACAATACCTCTGTGTATTTACTTTATACACCATTAATGCCATTCATTGTCCCTGAAAAATTACATGGTTTACAACAACACTCCTATCACACACTTACACTGCATTTTATATTATGACTTCTCATCTTAGCCATACAATTGCTGAAATAAAAACGTCGTCACATCACCCTTTTATAATCCAATATTTATTTGTATTATTATAATAAACTACTGGACTCTCATACTTAACTTGTTTTGTGTTTTGGGGCCAAATTAATACATAATTATATAATCAATTCTTGAAGTTAATTTAGAAATAAATTATATTGTCATTTTATTGTTTTAGACCCATCTTCAATTCCTTTTCAACAATATAATTGTCCTGAAAATAAAACATACTGACCTTTTGCCGGGGGGGAGTTAATGTTTATGGAGTTCTCAAATTTCACATTTCAAATTTTAATTTTTAATTTGGAAATAGTTACCTTATTATTTGTTAATACTTTATGGACCTTAAAAAAAAAGAAAAACAAGCTATCTTTATTTTAAAACAAAAAACACATTTTACCAGGATCAATATTTCCTTGTTATTTCCGATAAGCATTTCACATGAAAATATTCAATCATATTGCCCAGTCCTATCTTTACTGCCGTGTCATAAAATCTTTCACTTATCGGGCCCCCACTTAGTTTTTACTTATCAGAGTCACTTCGCTTTCACTTATCGGGTTCACTTGTAATTAAACTTTACGATACGGACTCTTCTGAACAAATACTTTTACAAGGGGCCGAGTTATTCCAGCTTGATTACATCCGGACCTTTTTACAATTTACACAGGACGCTCTCAACAATAATCCTTTCTCCTGCCCTCATTGTTCTTGAACCTTTCTATAACCATAATTATTTTTATAACCCCTTTCCGGTTACTAGCATTGTCCATATTATTAAATTTCAAAGGGGACCTCCACATTTTTCTAAGTTTATGACGGTTTCGTTTCCAAAAAGCATTTCCGTCCCCTAAAATTTTATTTCAAATATAATTCCTTTTTGAGCAACAGATCCACATGCGCTAGCTCCATTTTTATTTTAAAATAATTTTCTTAAAATAAATCAAATATTCCAAACTCACAATATTATTCTAAGTCCTAAGTCTTACTCACTACACAAAATTATGCAGGTTTATACACAATGTTTCAAGTTCATACAAGTCTTATACAAGTTACACACACTTTCATGAATTATACAAGTTTATACCAGTTTACAAGTTCTTTCCTGTAAATAACCTGTTGTACAAGTTTATGCTCAAAAAGAAATAGCAGAGTGGCGCAAATTATGTACCGTTATTACAGCACATATTTTGTAATTTATATGGAGCTAATACTTTATAAATTAAACAACTTTTCGGAAATACTTGGTTTATTCCGAAATTCAAGTTCACCCAAAAGTTTACAAAGTTTACAAACTTTTGATTCAATTTTATTCAAAAATCACTCAGTGTATCAAGGCAAAATAGAGGAACTTAATAGAACAATATTACTAAAATGTATGAAAAAGTCAAAAGTTCTAATAGAAGATCTTAATTTTGTATTCCGACAAAATAATTATGTTTTTCAAAATTCCTTTTTTTTAATAATCCTCAGATATTAAACAAATATATACTATAAAAAAGTTCTGATTGACATGTAAAATATATGAATCAATATTGTTAATGTAAAGAATAATTGGAACGGCAGATTTCTGT
This sequence comes from Homalodisca vitripennis, assembly GCF_021130785.1. Taxonomy (NCBI): domain Eukaryota; kingdom Metazoa; phylum Arthropoda; class Insecta; order Hemiptera; family Cicadellidae; genus Homalodisca; species Homalodisca vitripennis. Next base: position 13,118 of record NW_025779715.1, read on the forward strand.
TTCACTAAAGTTAGATTGAGCCTCTGCCCAAATCACTAAGACCACACTCTGTAAAACTGTTAAGCTATTGGAATGGCATGCTTTTGTAAACATCCTTATTCTCTGTGGGTATTTTAGCCTCTAGAATCTTCCCATAACTAGAATCTGTAGCCTCTCGGGAACACTAACCTCTACCTCTCCAGTCTATGGCATCAACATAACTTTCGAACATTCAATTTGATCTATAGAATATCCCAGCCTCTGGAATCATCTGACTTAAGAAAAACTCAGCTTCTATTATAGGTATTGTCATTGTTAAAAAACTCCCAAAATAAAAAGCTCCCAAAATATGAGAGGCGTGAACTGGGACAGTTTAAGACCTAAGAAAAATTGTAACCTATCGAAAGTCCTAGTATATAAGAAATCATAAAAATTTATATTTATAATAGTAACCATTATCCAATGCTTCACATTGGGAGCCTTTAGTAGTTGATGCTCTGTCCTCCATTGACTTACAATCTCAGAGATAAGAAAGTTCTCAATCTTTTTAAAATATGACCCTTTCATCGGATTTTTCAAACATGCAAATCTGTTAAGACATATTTCTTCTAACGGTTGTAAACTCAAAATATAATATAAACTTCATTATAAGGAAATTAAAATTTATACATTTTCAATAAATTTACATCTTTAAGATCTTTGACACATACAGGAGGTCTTGTAGGAAAACAATTGAGCTAATTTAGCCAATTCTCTCTAATACACAAGATTATGTAAAGTAAAAAACTGTTCAATATTGTGAGTTAAGCATGTACATAATTACATTAGTGCTTTTAACTTATAATAAGATTTTTTAAAAAAGAATTTTTTAATAGCTATAATCTTGTAAGGAAATTGAAAATTCATCTGTATTTTATACTACTTGAATAATGTCATATCATATTTATGGAACATACGGAGGATGTTTTATGCGAATGAAAGGACAGCGTAAATGACATAACCAAACACTCTTCCTTAGATATTTTTATACCATACAACATATATTACCGTGTTAGGTATACGGACAAAAAATCCTTAAAAATATGTTTTATTCCAAGTTTGTCTGCTCCAAATATACGTATTTATAATCATGTAATAAAAATTTATAACGTTTTCTGTATTTTTAATGTTGATAAAAGACGTGATCTTAAAAGTAGTTTAACCCTTAAAGCGCTAATCTAAATTACTGGTCAAAAAACGCTAAGACATAAAAAAATATTTTATTTTTTTTTAAATTTTCCCAATGCTAATTTTTATTTCATATACCTTTGGTATTACCTTAATAAGAAAAAAATAATAAACATTGCAATATTACCTACATATTTTTTGAGAATTTTATACGCACGAAAATATTTGAAATTCTTTGAATAAACTGCATTGCAGGATAATGGACATAGCAACACTATTTGACAGATTACATTACATTTATACAGGTTATTTATAATGAGTAAAATTGTAACTGAAGTTCCTGTATAATTAGTACATAAAATAAATAAGTTCAGTATAAGATTTTGAAATGTAGAAATGTGAAATTCAACACAAAATTATTTATATGATAGCCTACAAGGGAAATGAAACAAATATTTGTACTTATAAACCTTATTCTATTTAGAATAAATAAACTGGACTTGTATGGTGAAACTGGTAATAAAAATACAAAACAAATAATTGAAAAAAAATATTACACATTATATACAAAAAATGCGCTCATTTGTCAAAACTTGGATTATCTGGATTAGCCATTATAACAAAAAATTATACTAAATATTAGTAAAAACAATTTTATAAGAATTGTATAAGATAATTGTATCAGAATTACAACGAAATGATTCAAAACACTTTGTTTAACAATATAACCAACATAGACCAACACACACGTAGTTAAACAGCTGAATGAAACGAACGCGTTCTGTAGGCGTATGCCGCGTCACAGGCCATACAAAAAAATGGCGGCGATTGCTTTCAACCCGAGTAGATACGTTACAAAGTCCACCAACGGTGACAAAAGCGTTTTTATCTTGTCCCGACAGTCGAAAAGGAAACATCGATCTGCTCTCTTACGGAAGTTTTAACAACTAATTCTTCGCCATTTCATAAGTAAAACTTTTGCGTTTGTAGACGTAATCCGCGCATCGGCAGTTCTACGTCTTTAGGCGTTAGCCGCGTTGGAAGGGTTAATACAGCAATAAAAGAAGCGAAACAGCTAAAAAATACCCAAAAGTAATATTTATTAGAATTGTAGATTTCCATAGAAACCGCAAGTAAAACTTTTGAAATTCCTTTTAGTGTTGGACAGTTCTGTTTCCTCGTTCAAAAGTTAGTTTAACTCTAAGTAAGTCAGAGAACCACCATCAAGACCAGGATGCGGTGCCTAGGAGTAGGACCAGGACATACAAGGATGAGTTATTTTATTTACTTTTATTATTTAGAAATCACAATATCCACACTCATTATCTATCGTTACACAAAGCAGTTTATATCATATTGTTAGCGAGTATTAATCATAACAAAAACACTGGAACAGTTTCATATGTAATGATAACGTGATCACAAATTATACATATCATCATTTAATATATATATAACTTAATATTTAATTTAAATAATTATTTCAGATTCCTTTATTTTTTGTGTGCTATAGTTTATAGTAATTACAAATTCCCTTTGTTTTTTTTTGCGTAGAAGCAGCTAAACTTTTGTTTTAGGCTATTTTTATCATTCTCTACCCAAAGCGTACAGGGGGAAACAGTTTATATTTTTTTTTCCAAGGAACTGAATCATATATATGCACTTTTTCTATATTACCATATACACCACAACCTAAGACAGATAAATGAAATTTAAATTATATTTTAAACACATATTTGTCTTTATAATATGTATTAACAATCACATAACAATAAAACTCGGTTTAATGTCAGTACTAGTGATGGCGTAAAGAAGCAATGTTGATAAGAGAAAATTAAAGCAAAACATATGAAAATTACGTACAAAAACTGTTTAATATCTCTGGAAACATCAAGGGATAGGTAAATTTATTGACTTGTTTTTAGATAACTCTACATATTTGTGTTCAGTATCCATTCAACGCGTAGCACGTAAGAGAAACATCAGCTAGAATAAGATGCGATGGCCAGTTTCCAGAACCAGGTCTTGCAAGGATGAGTTACTTTTATAAATTAGAGATCTAAGTTGTTCTTCGTAGTATCTCTCGTTACCCAAAGCAAAATTACATCCTCGTTCTAGCAAGTATTAATTACAGCACAAAACACAGGAACAGTTCAAATGTTAATGATAATTGAAGTAAATTCTATTTTATTCATTTTGCATATGTTTTAATTTCGTGGTTTTCGCTTTTTCTTAGAAATTATTTAATCAATGAAATATTTTGTAATCTTTGTGTAAATGCAGAAAGGACCCTTGTTTTGGGCTGTCTTTAATTCTGTCTGTACCCAAAGTGTGCAGAAAAAATCAATTCAGAACTTAGTAATCCTATGTACCAATCTCACTTACACTTTGTATTCGCTCATATATATCTGCTAAATATTTTAAAACTTATAAGGAGAAATATTTCCTAAATTATTTATAATTTACATTTTTCTGGCAATTATTCAGTTGGATAAATATTCATCTTGAGTAGAAAACAGTTTATGCTAAGTTTTTATGTATGAAACCACTAACTGAATTATGTTTATTTATTGTATTTAATAATTTGTTTCAACAGTAATAATCATTTTTGAGATAAATATGGTATGTGATGTTCAAGTGATTCAATTAGTTACAGACTTTATCACAAGATGTATCTTTCACACACTATAATAATTAAGATATAGTCAATTAAAGTAATTGAACTAATATAAAATACCTTATTACATTTCAACGTCACTTTCAAAATTATAATTTCTACAAACTAGAATGAGAACGTGGTGCTGAAAAACGCCTCAGCTAAAAATGAGCACTCTGCAGAATTAAACCATTACCAAAGTGATTTTAGTCAACATCTTGGTTAACAATAAGATTTAAATAACGGTAGTAATTAATCTCCAGAAATCGCCAGAGAATTAATATTTATTTTTTGTAGGTTCACTAAGTCAAACATTTAAGGTCGATAGTTTTTACGCAATTTTATGTGTACGATTACTTGAACATAAAAACTTGTACATGCAACGAGTAAAGGTAATATTTAGATTTGAAAAAATTAAATGAAAAATTTTTTTTCGCAAATTAAAGGTTTTGAAACGGTTTCGAGTACTGTATTTTTCTATTTCGGGGATACGCATCCTTAGGAATACATTATGTAAAATTTAAATTGCATTGAGCAATGTAATTTATCGAAAGAGATTGTTCTTGTATAACTATTTAAAACAAGAACACTCCTCAGTTTAGATCTACTCAGAGACCCTCCAGTCATTAGACCTGTATTATTTCACAATGACTTTAATTACAAGGAGGTAGGAGTACGCCACAACACCTACTACAAAAGCTTCACTGAAATTGCATGCACAATTTAAAGTATACGGCTCATTTTATTATTGAGATGTCTGGAAGACTTTTTTATCCTCCAGCAGACAAAAAAAAACTTTTTTAGCTTACTGAGTAAAACGATTTGGTAAACGCTCAGACGAATTCTCTTGATGTAAATGGACCGCTATAGAACTCGTTCTTCTCTCCGGAAAAACTATTTATAAAAGGTTTTTATTCATAATTCTACAGATCATCCTTTTCGAGATAAAAACTAGATACATATAACCGTTTCCATTGAGTTAAGTTTTACAGCTGGGTTTTAATAATAACAGTTTACGGTCAGTTATTAGGGTTACGAGTAACTACTACTTAAAATTGCGCTAAAATATAGTCTTGTCTCATTGTATAAAAACACACTTTTTCCTATTATTCTCCCATTTTTCTTTATAAATACGCTGAATGTATTGATATTTCAAACATCAAGATCTCGTATCATTGTATTTAGCAAATTTACTAAATTATTTATTCTACTTCGTTCTCATTACAATTACAGTTCCACATAAGACTAATGTGAAACATTTACAAATGCTTAGCCATAACCAATGTAGCGACATGAAAACTATCATCGGTATGTTGACTGTAATACAATTTTGCATATATTCCTTCAAAATGTTTAAGCTAAAAGGTCCATGACCTCAATGATCAAGAAATGATGCGGATGGACTGAGAGATGGACAGAGACAATGGGATAGAAAGATAGACAAACAGAGAGACATTACATTTTTCAGCACCATCACGAATGATACGATTCGTTAACGCTAATCGTGTAATCGAAGCAGAAATCGAATAAACTACTGGAATGTAATGAATTCATACGTTTTCTTGTTAAAATGTACTGATGTACAAGACATCATAAATAGAAAAAATTTAAATTAGGAAGTTAATTCCCGATAACGTTCAAAACTCTAGCCTGCTAACTAGGCGTATCCACAACAGTGCTAACCGAAAAATCAAATTCTTCTTAGAGGGACAGGCGGCTTCTAGCTGGACAAGACTGAGCAATAACAGGTTTGTGATGCCTTTAGATGTCCTCGGCCGCACGCGCGCTACACTGAAGGAATCAGCGTGCCTTCCCTGGCCGAAAGCCCTGGGTTGTCCGTCGAACCTCCGTGCTAGGTATTAGGGCTTGCAATAGTTCCCAGTGAACGAAGGATTCCCAGTAAGCGCGAGCCTAAAATGTTGCACTCATCAAAAACCTGGAAGAGTTTAAATGTTTCCTACTTACCCTTTCATATAACATTCAAAAATATGATAACAACATATTCTGTAAAATGTAACCTAATACTTCTGTGATCAAAGGTTAAATCTATGAAACAGGTACCAAAACTAAAATACTTATATAACTTTAAATTGTTCTGATAGATCACTCACTGTAGGTAACAAGTTTTTTCAAGGTTTATTAATATCAGACACGTAAGTTTTTGTATAAGATGATATAATTTTGAATTGAAGGTCCAGTGAATTAAGCATAATTATATAAATTAACGTGGAAATGCATGTTGTGATTTATCAGCGCCTGATCTGTGAGTTCCGTGCTGTTTGTGTTAGTTAATATGTTAGTTAATACTTTCTACCTGTATCATTAAAACAACATATATTGTTATAGTTCGCCTAGTATAATTTTGATAAAACAGATAAATGTAACATGTTCAATAACCCTGACCCAAGAATCTTCACATGTGTGGTAAGGGATGTGCCGCTTCTGGACATCCATAACGTTGGCGAGATTTAAGTGACACATAGATTTTTGTTGTGCCTAGTGGTAAGTTCAGCTGGTAATTCCCTGCTGGGTTGTAAATATAAATATAACTTATATAAAGGAATATCGTTTTTGATACAGAAATATTTAAATGTCTCTACCATGATACGTATAATTGTAGGTTTAGGACAGAGGTTTGAACATTGCAGACTGGTTTATGAAAATATATGATTTAGCAATAACGTGACATAATCGAGTATTGTGCCTGGATATTGGATCTAAATTATGAAAATCACGTTGACATTAATGTAAGATGAGTTACAAAACATGTTTGTCTCTATAGTGTGTATGTGTTCAGGTAAAATGATAACAAAAAACTATTTCCTGTTAATAGTGTCATGACGTAAACAAGCAAGTGAAGGGGGAAAAAGTATAAAAAAGAAAAGATGAAACCCACAACAGTGGACATCTTGTATCTTTTAAATATTCATAGATAAAAAAGAACATGCATTACCAAGATTTTGATAAATTCAATACTGTTATTTAAAAACTTCGTTGAACTCATGCCACATTTAGGTTGGAGAAGCACGACCAGGAACAAGTGCAATGGCCAAGAGCTCGAAAAAAGCCAAGACCTTTTTAATTGTTCCATTTAACGTTCTAAATCGTTCAACACGCAGGACGTGGAAAATATACATCTGGAGTAAGCTGGCGAAGACAAGGATCGAGACAGGGACTTATAGATGACTTACTTTTCTTCTTTAAAAGTTTTTTCTATGTTTATTTTTCTTAATGAAAGTAATTTACATCTTTCTAAAAAGCACATCTAGCAAAAACAGTGAAACAGTTTCCAATTTAATTATAACGGGTTTGCAGTTAAAAGGATTACAGTTTTAATTGAATTTTACAATAAGTTTATTTCCTAGTTACATCTTACTTTCGTATGTTTTGTGGACGAACTGAAAGAATTTGTGATCTATGATTTTAAAACCCTTCAGCACTCGAAGTGTGCAGAAAGGATCAGTTTACCAACTATCTTCTTCTGAACCTCCAATTGTGTTAAGATCCATTCTCTAATATTTTATAAAATGTGTAAAGATTACCTAAAGAATTATTTACTTAAATGTGTCTGAGAGAAATCTATTCAATAGCAGGGAAACAGTTTCAGTATAATTATAACGCATTTGCAGCTGAAAGGATCATAATGTTTAATGAATTCACAATAAGTATATTTTCTTGTTATATCTTGACCTACAAAACAACTTTCATATGTTTTGTGGATGAACTGAAATAACTTTTTAATATATGGTTTTATATCCCTTCAGTACTCTTAAGTGTACAGAAAGAATCAGTTTACAACTATGTTTTCTAAAACCTCCCAATGTTTTAAGATCCATTCTCACATATGTTATCAAAAGTGTAAAGATTGCCTAGAGAATTATTTACTTAAATGTGTCCTGAGAGAAATCTTTCAGAAATTTTATTATAGTAGTGTAAATATTGAAAATAATTTTAAATTGGTAAATGTTAGTTCATTTAGGATTAAATTTCAGAACGTATTGCGTTAATTTGTTTTAAACTCATTGACTAATATAGAGGGTGTTTGTACAGATTTGAGGATATTTATGGTCTTTATATTTTAATTTATTCAACTAGTTGATGAGATTACCACCACAGCTTGGTTTATACACATAACTGTAAAACTGTATTAGCTTTGAAAGAAAAGGGAGTAAATTGCAAACTAGATCTTTAAAGAGCTTCAAACTTTTTGTAATGGAAACTGAGGATGTGGATGCATTCTTTTGAATTCGTAGAAGGAACACACTATATTAAATAAATACGTTTGTTTTATCACTCGATATTAAGGTCATATCAGATTTGAATCCTAATTATCGAGAACGTTGTATTCATCAATGTTATTGCGAAACATATACTTCGATAACCATGGAGATAACGTAACTCGCATAAGTACTTCAAATGTATATTATCTCTAAGTTTATTTTTCAGTTTTGAATTGTTTTTAAAACAGATATAGAGGAGATAGAAGTACGTGTTATTTTTAAAAAAAATAAGGTTTACAGAAAATATATTTGTTACATTTTATTATTTAAATTATTTTCAGTTCCTATCTTGTTATTAGAGGTGATGCTAGTGTTACTTCAAATTAACAGTTATTACAAAACCATTTTTTAAAATACGCACTGTATTCCACTAACTAAAAGAATTTATAATGATAATAGTCACGAAAAAACATAAATATAAAGTTTATAACTTTGGCTACCATTAACGTGTACTGAGAAGTGCAATATTTTGCTATCAGGAATCTGGTACACATCATGTAAGGCTCTGAGTCCCTATATTTTCACACTACATTCCACTTATGTTAATTCTGTAATATTGAAAAATGAAGTAATTCGCTTAGCTTAAGCCAATAAATAACACTCACGAGGCTTGAAATATTTCAATGTTTTCTATCTGGTAGTTTGCAAGATATCCCGGAAAACGAACAGACCTAAAGAATTAAAAATTTGCCATGAAGCTTAATTTATATTTGAGGAACGCTGTGGTTAATATTATTTCATTATAACCGATGATATTTGGATGAGCGTCAGGGAATATTTTTGCAAAGTTCCTTTAGGTAACCATGATGGAAACGAAAAATAGATACATGAATATATAAAGAACCTGAATACTACTATGTAAGATTTTTACAAGTAACACTTTTTCTTCGTGGAGTAAAAATAAAATATAGTATATTTTTCCGGCTACAGCTAAAAGTATTGGGCCAAGATGCTCGCTCTGTGAATTAGTGTGACCTCAGGTATATCCAACCCCATGAGTTTTGTCCATTAATTAAAAAGCCTATCACTTAGTAAGCAAAACAAATTTCTATATTTTCTACCCGAGATGTAAAATTTTGTTTTCTGTATGATTTTTCAATCTCTCCACAATATATCTCCCCCCCCCCCCCCCACCCCCCCATATTTTACAGCCGTAATAATATTTCGTAGTATACTGTATTTTAACAATGAGTAAAAATTAGTTTATGTTAATTGCTAAATATTAGGAATACTTAATTGAATTATGTAAATTTATTAATTAAATAAAATAACTGATATGTCTGTGCGAACGTTGAGTTCAGCTTAATTTCACGTTTACGCTTTAATGCAGCGTCTGAAATCAGACGTTATCATATTTAGATTATGGAATCGGGAGTCAATGTCTGTCAGAAGAGATCAAAAGAGTATAAAAAAATATAGGAGTTTTCGAAGCTGATTTCTGCAATAAACGCTATATCTAATTTATTAAATAGTTCCTTGTTATAAAACAGTCAATAGTAGTTAAGAGTCAAAATATTCATTGCAGGGAATGTTCCATCGAATGGCAATTCTAAAAAATTATACTAAAACTGAGATTTTCTTACCACATTCCCCTAAAACAGCCATTTATTTGATCTTTCACATTCATCACCAAATTCTCCCACTTCAATCAGGTACCATTCTAATGATCATAATGTCCTCTCACATTTATTGGCAAAAACTAATCTAAAGTATGTAATACGTGAGACAATAAGCAGCGTTTTCAAACAATGGAATTTTTTATATCAAACTTATATCTTCTGATCAGATGAACTCAACCCTACGAGAGGCGTTTCATGAATCGTCGACCTATTTATTGCAGTGTGGTCGTTCTGCCAGCCTCAGTACGAGCCTGTTGGTAAATTTACATTTTTACATACCATATAAAGTTGTTTTAACTATCTAGAGGCTCGGAAGAGTCGACAGTTGCTAACTTTTGAAAACAGGCCTGCATGGCTCTCTGAACTTTAAAAGTACTTGGAATGAACGTGTTGTTTGCAATTTTAAACATTTAAAAAATCGTGTGTTCGCGCAGGCAATCCTCAAAACCAGTCCGTTAGTAGAGTATTATTTGGCTAAGGACCTCTAAACATGAACGCCTGGTACTCGTGATCACCCAGGTCGCCTTTTAGAACTTGAGAGACAGCCAAGAATGTACCACAACCGAGAACAATAATTTCCTTTTAATAGCAACAGCATTGTGAAACTGTAAAAATGCCTAATATCTGACAAAGTTTACGATCCCGTCGGCTGGGAGATACTAGACACTTCAAACGCTTCCTTGGATCGGGAACTGTCAGAAGCTAAGACCCCTCAAATTTGAGAGCGATTAGAGGCCTCTAGGATCTAAATACTAAGTGCTACTAGGCATCGGAAGCACCGAGATGCCAGAAACTCCAAGAGAGCAAGAGCTAAAGCAGACTGTGAGCTACAGTTTTTTAATCAGTAGAAACCGCCGGCTGCGGTAACAAACCGGGAAATGGTAGAGGGTGAAACTCTTCAAGGGTTTTGGTCTCCCAAAGACTGGTAAACTGCCGGAGATTAGGTAGCTCTCAGATGGTGAGGTATCCTAGTGACTGAGATCTTTTAAAGGCTAGGAAATACCATATTTGTTGCGCTCCCAGTGGCTGCAATATCTTAGAGGGAGGAAAAAGCTGGGAGTTCTTAAAGTGTAGACACTCCCCTAAAACTGGAAGCTCACCGGGGCCAGAAGCACTCAAATTCCAAGTGTTTACATTATGTAAGAGTTATATTAATGTAAATTCTAGAGGATTTTAAGAAACAAGGAAGTACAGCGAAGTAAGTTTTTAATGTAGGCGTCTTTTTAACTGCAAAGGAAAGGTATCTCAGTCTTGTGTGGAAGAAGATCCAGTATCCAGTATTTGGTAGGTATATGGGCTGTGAAAATAATTGAATGCACCACCAGAAATATCATAGTAGAGCAGAAGTACGTATAAGTAAACCTTCTTGAGTGGTATAAAACCTCGAGAGTTGTGAATACTTTTTCATTTCGTTAGCAATCAGCGAAGTTAAGTATGCACCAAACATGTCTTATTAATTTAAAAATGATCTACTTTATCTTCTCACAATAAACTAACGTATCCCACAGGATGCCACTTATTTCAGGAAGAAAATTAAATTTGTAAATTGATTAGATCTAAGTTTAGCGTTTGAAAAGAAGTATGTAGAAAAGGTTGCAATAAATGTGTGACTATACTTCATTTTGGAAAAAAGGCCAACACGTATTTTTAAAGTTAAAGAGTTCCTATATCTGAAAGTTAAGAGTGAATATATTTTAAACCTAAGAATACATAAGAGCTTTTTCTTAATAAAGGAGGTTTCCTCAATAAATAAATTGTTAATGTGATTGATGCCTTTACGCTCTCGGGTGATATTGTATGAGGCATTTTTACGCCAAAAACTGCATATAGAACACTCTTTATTTTTAAAAGTTTATAATATAAATATTGTTATTCTGTTGGGGAAAAAATCTTATAAATTCCTCATAGTCCTAAAAGGACTTTTGCGCTATATTCAAAGTGATAGGATATTCTGGATGGGTAATGTTAGGGATAGGGTCACCTCTTATCGAGGTCTATGAAGAACAATTTAGGGCATTAAAAGTCATGTGCCCTCAAAAAGGGATGGCCAGCTCTGAACTGGCCTCTCCAGTCAAGGCAGGTATAGGGTGGCACACTCTTATGTTTAGGCAAGCAAGAACCTCTGACACATAGGAATAAACTCCACAAACTCAAACAGCCCTCTCCCGCAGTAAACCACATCTATTGAATTACCCTTGCATCCCAGAATATCGAAATGTCGGTTAGCGATATGCTGTTCCTGAACATCCGTAAGGTGTCCCAGGTTTGTGTGACACAGATTTTGCTGTTCACAATGTTAGGTACCACTGGAACGTATAAACCAGCCAGAAGTGATCCCTGCTAAGTTATAGATATTATATAGTTGTAATAAGTTATATTATTTTATACAAAACATTTTAAAAATTCTATAACATGACACGTGTAATAATGTTTAGATATTAAATAGTTAGTATATGAGAGTAGTCATTGTCTACTATGGAATGAGTATGGAAAGATAAGTTAGTGCAAAAAAACTACTAGTGTTAGGGCAATGGACTTAACATTACAGACTGGTTCAGATATATAATAAATAGTTATAGCCAACATGTTGTTCGTCGTACACAGGTGTTAATAATTTACATGCGGATCAGTGAAAAATGTTTCAAAATAAAGTAACAAAACTATTTAATCCTCACCCTGTAACATAATTTTAAAATAATGTTTTGCTTGTTTAATAACCTATCAATATAGAACATTATTAACCATAAGTAACATTACAATTTCAGTTCGCATGCACCGTAATGTAGACTACTTGAAATAGATACATCAGAGCGAAAACTTTGATCAAATCTACGAACGCTCTTTTAGTTGAACGTATACTAATTAGCAATAAATTGATATATCGAAAAGTGTGTCGAGAAATAGGATCTAAAATATGTTTAATTTGTCTCATAAATAATAATGTAAGACAGTTAACAAAACATACTTGTTTCTATAGTGAGTATGTGTTTGGGTAAATCAGATAAACAGTTGGTTTAATATCAGTAGCAGTCGTGATGTAAACAAGCGAGTAAAGGTAAAACCCAAAATAAATATAAACAAGTGGAACATACATAATAGTTGTACATATTAATATTTTTCGTAATATCCATAGAAACAACAAAGGAAAAATATTTCAAAGTTTTTCGATAAGTTCCAAAGTGTTGTCTACAAAATTTGACGACTCCCACCAAGTTAGGTTGTAGAAGCAGAACCAGGAACAAGTGCGATTGCCAAAAGCTCGATAAGGGCTAGGACTATATTCATTTTTAAATTTAATGCTCAAAGCCGTTCAACACGCGGGACGTGGAAAATCTTCACCATGGCCAATACCAGGATCGAGACAAGGACTTATAGATGACTTTACTTTAGTTATTTGCAGTTCTAAGTTGTTTTTATTTAACTGTTCTTATTACCCAAAGCAATTTTACACTCTAGTTTTTGCAGTTGTTAATAAATTACAGCTAAAACTGTGAAAGAGTACCCATAAAATCTTAACGCGTTTGCAGTTAAAGGGAATGTGATTTTTAAAGAATTTTACAACAAGTTTATTTTCTAGTTTAGTGATGATTTATCTTGATTAAAAATACATTTCTATAAACATTCAGTTAGCAAACTGGAAGAATTTGATTTAAGGTTTTAAATCCTTTCAGTACTCTAAGTGTACAGAAAGAATCAGTTTACAACAATTCTCATACATTATCCAAATGTTAAATAAATAAATTTATACATATTTTATAAAAAGGGAAAGATTGTTATGAGAATTATTTACTTAAATGTGTCTGTGAAAATTTTTTTAAGCATTTTATATTTTTGTAAATATTGAAAATAATTAAAAATTAGTGAATGTTAGTTTATCTAAGATTAAAATTCAGAAAGTATTGTGTTAATTTGATTAAACTCAATTATTTCTAAAAACGTTATTGTACAGTTTTAAGAAGGATTATGGTCTATATCTTTTAATATATACACTTAGTTGCTGAGATTACAACCAGAGTGTTTTTTATATTTAACATGAGATTAGAAATGGCCGATTTAAAGGATACCATTATAGAAACAACATATTAGATTCTATGTTCACCTTTAAATATTTAATTTACACTATTGATAATAATTGAACTCTAAGGCAAGTTAAAGAATACTATATTTTTAAATACTGCCAGGTTAGAGGTTATATAACAAATTTAATTAACATACTTCTTTTAAAGTTCCTTCCTAAAAGGGCACGGTGTTGAAAGTATATAAAATACTTGCAATAGTAAAACTAACCATTGTCAGAAAAATATTTTTGTAATAGGAGCTGAGCGTTAAGGAAAAAAAAACAGGAAAACAAATCGGCTGGAAAGATCAGGTGGAAACACTGAAAGTGTTTGTTAAGAAGTGATGAGCTATCTAGCCCTAAGACTCTAAAGGTGCTACGGTTTATACCGAGATACCGGGATAACTGAGGCTCTGATTGTCAAATGCAAATTTTACTCTAAACCTATTAAATACTAGTATATACTAGTATATATCTATCTACTAGTATATATACTAGTATATATATACTAGTATATATCGTGTTATTTATTGAGCCTTGTAGTTGTTTACTCTATACACTTTATTCATACGTACAACTGTAAACATCTATCATCATTGAAATAATAGAATGTAAATGGCAAACATAAGTTTTATAGAGCCTCAAACATTTAATATTGGAAACTGTTTACATGCTTGCAGTCTTTTGAATTCGTTGATAAAATACACTATATTAAATACCTACTAGAGTAATCACTCATCCTTAAAGTCATATAACATCTGTTCCCTAATACTAAAACATTGTAATTGTGAATGTTAATGAGTAACGTTACGACTTCAACAATCATGCCAAGTTTATTTTTAGTTTTGTTTTAAAATATTTATTATAAGAATGAACTGTGTTGTTTTAAAACGTTGTATGGTTTACAGAAAATATTTGTGAAATTTGATTCTTAAAATTAATTTCAGAGCTTAACTTGTTATTATAGGTGATATTAGATTTGTTTCTCAATTATCTAAAACAGTTTATTAATGTCAATGTTATTAAGAAACGTAACGACTTCGACAACCATGCAGATAAAGTAACTCGCAAAATGACTTCAAATGAATATTAGCACTAACAATATTTTTTAGTTAAGGTTACGCCAACTACGTTAAAATATGTTTCAGATGAGTTAATAGTTTGTGTTTTTTTTTTAAGTTATAAGCTGTACAGAAAATATTTGTGATATCTGATTCATAAAATAATTTCAGTGCTTGCTTGTTATTATGTTGTTGTTATGATGTCCGTGGTTCTGAAATTAACTGTTAATTACAAAAGTATTTTTACGCCCTTAATTCTACTAATTCAATGAATTTTTAATATCATAATAGCTATTAAGGCTAAAAAATGTAAATGTAGGTGTAAAAACTCTGACAACCATTGACTTGTACTGGGAAGTACGTCAATTTTGCTGTTAGGATCTGGTACCCGTCATGTTCAGCTCAGCCTTCCTATAGTACCACAATATGCCACTTATGTTATTTCTGTTATATAAAAAAACATTTAAGTTTTTCATTGAGCTTTAGCGAAACCTATCACACGTGAGGCTTAAAATATTTAAATTTTGTCTGTCTGTCAGTCTGTATGATATCGCGAAAACCACCCGACCCACAGAATTTTGCATTAAGCTTAAATTATATTTGAGGAATAAAGTTTTTGATATTAGTGCATGTTAACGGATGGGATTTTAATAAGTGAAAACGAATATTTTTGCAAAAGCCTTATGGGCAACAATGGTGGAAACTAAAAAATAAATATACAAACAAACTTAATACTATCATGTACGATTTTGATAAGTAAAATTTTTATTCGTAGAGTACAAATAAATTATAATATATTGCAGACAATTTTAAACTTAGCTGACAATATATAGCTTGTTATCCTACGTTGCTTACTAGAAACTTGGTATAAAACCTTGCATGAAATTACTACATAGGCGAGATTGAGTTATATAATGGTGCATATAATTAGGCTGAGCGTCATAGAAGCTGTGACTTTATTTATTTTCATTTTATATAATACATATTATCGAAACCCTGTTACTAGTTACTAGTTAGCATAAGTTTTAATCTGATGTTCTTGGAACTACATTCTTGGTGGTGGTAATAACCTAATTGGTACGCTTTATAATGTTTTCTCTCTCGAACTTTGTATCTGAACATATTGCTACAAAGCAACACCTAGAACGCCTTGTCAGTAAGTAAAATGTTATATTTTCACATTATAAAATAGCCCTTTTATGCGAGACACCTAATTTGAATGTAATAGGAAGTAAATTGTACATAAAAAGTTATTTTTACTTTTTATGATGTTTTAATTGAAGATTAATTCATATATAAGTTGTGGTGATGTCCTTCTGACGAGACCATGTTTTCATGGTTATAATTTGTCTCGATAAGTGGCTAATAATGTTGTGATTTTGTTTTAGGCAAGTTTACGAGTGCTTTTAACTATGAGTACAACTTCGAGTACTTCCAGTATTCATGGTTTAAACCACAACTTTACCAATCTTAACTTTTTCCGACTACAGCTGCAATATCGAACAAAGATGCTGACGCAGCCCGTGTGAGTCGACATCGAAGGAAAGGAAGTCAATTTTAAAGTTTTAGTAAATTATTACGTTCGTAGGCAAAATTCAAACATTGGAACCATTGAGCTCACCCCTGAAGAATCAAATTCACTATTACTCTTTTTGGCAGCAACGTGGAAAGAAATTATTTTATTGTAACGTGTAGAAGTGGTGCTTGTAGGTTTTAATTACCTCAATTAAACTTATAAGTAAATTTTGCGAATCGAAAATGTATTAATACGTACCTCAGTTATACATAACTCCATGTGTTTCGCCACATTCAGTACAAAGACTATCATTTAGTAAGCAACACAAGCTCTCATTAGGTCCGTGAAATGTAAACATTTCTTTACTGGATGATTGTTTTTCTGCTTACCTCCTCTTATGATATCTGTAAAATAAAATAATAACCTACAGAGTAAAAACATTTGTTTTCAGAGTTTGCTTAAAGTATATATTATCCAGTGCAATTTGCCGTTTTCTCTTGGAAATTGGATTAGGAAATACGTCTGTCAATTGTTTTCTTCAAAAAGCATATTAAATTTCAGTGTTGCTAGTAGTTGCAATAATGTAAAAAGCATTTGTTTTATATGATACTCTACTAACTAATATCACAGAGAATAGGCTATATTATATATTTGTAGCTAAACTATACTTCTTCGATTACGTTCGTTTTTCGAGAGAAAATCTGGCTAAAATACATTCCTGGAAACAACTTTTCTTAACATTATAACAATACGTCATATCATATTTCCAAGTTAGATAACCGTTTAATAATAACAATGCAAGTTTCTAACTTTAGTTTATAACATCAACTGTTGGAATAATTCTTTATTTCCGTGTTACACCCTGCCTTATTGGCAAAGGCGTTTAACATTTAATGAACAACTCTACATAATTAAGTGATGCATTGGCTATAAATGTTTAAAGGTATAAATATTCACCAATGGCGTAAACAAATTTCCAGCACAATAACTAAGAATATCTAAAAAAAAAAAAGGGATAGCGCCTAATATTACTGGAAAATTTGGATGCAAAGCTGTGATTATATATAATATCGCTAGGAGCTAACACCTCAGATCAATAATTACACTGCACTTTTTCCATTCAAAATAAGTAAGTAACAACGCCAATAAAGACCTTAAACACCCGTAATATTTATTATTTTATTTCTCTTTTGGGATCAGACGGCTATAAAAGTCAGTACTCTTTTGGTACCACTTTCAGCTAATCCTCAACAAGTTAAATATATTTGCTTTATTTAGCAGTAAGGTAATTAAAAACTCACATTATGACGGTATAATATTTACAATAACGTAATAAACAGCCGACATTTCAAAGTATCTTAATGAAGAGTTGACGGTTATATTTATAAATGAAACTTTAACTTTTTTTAAATAAAGCAATATTTAGCGTAAATTGTTATTTAACATTTTGAGTTTAAAACATGTAATTATATTTCAATGGATATAAATATTTTCCTTAAAAGGTTCAACAGGGCCAAAGGTAAAACAACTTGTTTCAAATGATTATATGATATTATTATTTACGTATTCATGAAGTATGATTAGGAATAGTTCTAGGGGAATATTCATAAAAGTACACTGTATTATAGACTACTCGAATCTGATATGTTACAAAACCTATGTACGTTTTGTATATGTGGCTGTATAGTTAAATGTCATGGCACACGTGTCTGTGGGTTGCATTTTAAACCAAACATGTTATAGATACATTTATTGATATATTTGTAAATATAGAACTTACGCCTATATAATTGCATAACGGGAATTTTGTTGCATTTCAGTTAGAGACGTGACCCAAGAAAATCGTGCCTGCACAAGTTAACGTTAAAATTAAATAATGAAACAGCAGAATCATACCCAACAGTGCAATATATAAAAATTATGTATATCCATAGAAACAACAAGATACAACATTTTGTTCAGTATTTTTTCTATATCTCAGTTTATGATTAAACTTCCGAGAAAACTCCTCCAGGATACATTATAGCCAGGGACCAGGACCAGAAGTTACGGATGAGTTTCTTATATTATTTTCTTAGAAATCACACTTTCTTCTCGATCTCTCACTAACAAAGCAGTTTACACATAGTAGTGTTTTTAGTGACAGAACACCGGAACAGTGAAATGTAGTGACAACAGTAATACTTAGTAAACAACATTCAACATGAGATTTATGGTTTGAATCCTTTTAGTACTCAGTACTAAATGTGTACAGAAAGAATCAGTTTACATTCATATTTTATATATTGTCCAAATGATATGATATCAGCTCATACATATCTGATAAAAAGTGGAATGATTACTAGGAAAATTATTAACTTATATATATATATATATATATATATATATATATATATATATATATATATATATATAAGTAGATATGAATATAAGGGTTCTAGCGCACTTTTGGGACAGACAGAAAATCAATGTAAAATACTGTCCATTGAACAATAAACAAATCTGAGAAATCACGAATGTTAAATAACCGAATCTATAGCTGTTTTAACTGTTCAATGTTTGCTTCTAATTTCTAAGCTGTTTTAATGAAAACATCCAGAAAATCTTAATAAAAAATCTATAAACGGAAATAATGAAATTTGCTAACAATCACTCGAGAAGTCGGGGAGAATGTGAGTAAAACCGCATTCTTTTCACGAGGTTCTTCATTTACTTTCTCCAAATGTACTATAAAATCATCAAAGATTTCAGGTTTAAAATCGTAGTCAAATTCAATGTCCAAATAGTGAAAGATTATAGGTAAAATCTTCTCATAATAAACGTGTGTATTTAAACCTACAAACCTAATGTATTCTTTGAAAAGGAAAATAATTTTTGTCAACGGTTCCAAGAGATAAGTAAAAATTTTTATTCTGTTTTCTAAATTCTGTAACAAAATGTGTTTGCTTCTTGTCTCCATATTGTAATTTCATAAGCAGGTTATTCAAATATGTTAATTTATTTCGAAATTTCCTAGGCTTAGGTCTTTCGTACAAAATTAAATTACAATCTCTACAAACTAATCTTTTATCAATAATTTCTCCTCTATTATAACACTTTGTAACAGTTGGCATTATACTCTTCCATTTTTACACAAAAAGAATAAATGGAAGCTATGGAACTAAGTCTGCCGAGATATAAATTTTTCAGCGCAAATGTTTATGTTTATATTTCAACTACCGAGATAAAAAAGAAATAATTTCATTCTATTGTACAACTATTTAGGATATTTCGTTTATGATTACAAAGATTATTCCGGAAGAAATCGAGATTTTTCATCAGCGAAAGAGTATATTTTTGAAGTTTTTAGAAGGAATGAAAGAGAACAATATGAACATCATTAACTACTGAATTTCTTTAATATCGTTCTTAATCACATCATAGGCTAAAAATTTCTCAGAAACCACAACAACATAACAAATCGCGTTTGTAACAGCATTTTGAAAATCCATATTGATAATTATATCGTTCTTTGAAGCAGAAATATTTGTCAAACTCTTTGTTGTATCAATGACATAAATAGGTCTATTCGCTAAAAATTCTTTAGGATTATAATACATTTCCATATTTTTGTAGTAAACTTTCTTAAAATCTTGATACATCTGATACATGATTCTGAAAAGACCTCCTGAAATGTTTTAAATTTTGTAATTTCATCTGGATAATAAGAACCGTTCAATTTTACTCTGATATTTTTTACATTCAAACTATCAAACTTTGAAGGATTTTTCTCTTGATTATTCTGTCTATCTGTTTGAAAACCAATGATAATGAACTTGGGATTGAAGATATTTCTATAAATATTTGTGATATCGAACGAATAAGTTGTTCCGGAAATACCTTTTTGTTCAATACATTGCCAATCTAGAAAATTAAACGTGATGTTTTGAGATTTTATAATTTCATCAATCAACCTAATTTTACTCGTGGTTTTTGTAATCAATCATCGGAACTCTAATGAAAAACTCGTTAATTGTAATTTTGCCATCAACAGGCATAACATTTCCAGTTGCAGTCTTCAGAATCACATCATCGTCTTCTGCTCTTATAAAAACTTAGATAAAATCCTCCTTTATAGATCGGAATAGTAACATTTTCAAAAAATCCTAAGCCGAAATGTGCTAAATCACCGACCGCTTCAAATTGTCCAAATTTAAAAGTTGATTCAAAACTGTTTTGAAAATACATCACTTT
This sequence comes from Homalodisca vitripennis, assembly GCF_021130785.1. Lineage (NCBI taxonomy): Eukaryota > Metazoa > Arthropoda > Insecta > Hemiptera > Cicadellidae > Homalodisca > Homalodisca vitripennis. The sequence continues at coordinate 33,686 of NW_025779715.1, forward strand.
TGGAATAACAAATAGTTCCTTTAATTGTGCTTAATTGACCACAGTTTTCGACTTCTTCTATCAATTTATTGTGTATTCTTACTTCAATCTTAGAAAATAAAAACGGTATAAAAATTATCGATTAATCTAACATTATCAGTTCCAAGATATGCTTGACCATCTTGTTTTGTTTAAAGTTCCAGAAATATAAAACTGGAAGTTAGACGAGCAAAAGTTATCTCCAAAATCAATATTAAACTCAGTTCTTTTATTCGGTTCATTCAAATGTTGTTTACTAATTGGATAGAAATTTTTAAACTCCGCCCTTTCAATATCACTAGCATACTTTCTGTAGTCCGCCATTTAATAAGAGAAAATTTAAACATCATGTATAAGAAAGATATCATTTTTTCATCGAATCTAATGTACGTTTTTATAAGAAAAGATATAAATTTTAGTAAAAATAATTAAAAAGAATTAGAGTCATTTTTAATGATCTACTTCGTCATATTCGGGATTCTCTTCCTTAAATTTTGCGATCTCGGTCACATATTTCAATAAAATCTGCACAGGATAGTAACCGCTATCTATAATATTGTTCCAATCAACTGTATCTTTATTTTCATCCAAAAACTTTATACTCAAGTGTTGATAGAGGCAAAGAACAGACATATGGTCTTTTAATTGATAATGTATATTTTCTTGAATGAACTCTGGGGACAGATTTTGATATTTTGCAATGTTATACCAATTCAATTTTGTTTACGTATAATCTCATCATATCTTCGGATAATTCATATTTTTGAGAAATATCATCCCAATGTTCTTTTTTCAAATCTCTTTCGTGTTGCATTATAAAAAGATCGAAAGCACTGTAATGTCCCGCCATCTCTATTTATTAAGAAAAAATTTCAAGTTTTTATAAATTGGCTCTTTTTAGCGTTACATTCAGCACATTTTCCAGAAATTCTCTTAACTCCATTGATGTTTGCATAGTATTTTAATATCGTTTGTGGCAGTTTTTCTCTTTACATCTCACACAATATATGAGCGCCATTTATTTAGGGAAAATTTATCGTGCATAAAACCCTACGCGAATACCTATTTCAGTAAGATCTTCCTCCATATTATTAAGTTTTTTTTTCTAATTTTTAAAATTTGACAGCATAAGAATCATTGTATTCAACAAATTTATGACCAATATTCTCAAAAGTTTTCGTAGACATCTAAAACTAAACTTATCAAAAGACTCTTTAAAATTAGTAAGTTTTTCATTAATTTCACCAACATCGTCTACTGATCTTCTATTTCTGGCTTCTAACTTTTCATATACTTCAGTTGTAAAATCTTTTAACATGCTGTTTATGATTCTCATAATTTTGTTTTAGTTCATTAAACATTTTAATAGGATCTTCTAATTTAATCATTACAACAACATCAAATGGATTAATTCCTTTACTAACACCGCTAATTTTTTTCCTTTAAAATCTAAGGCATTTTTAACATTCGGATCATGTAAATCAACAATATGTATGTTTTCTGATAATTTTAGAGGTTTTAAAATTTGTTCTTTAACAACAACATCATGTTTGTCAATACCAGGTCGAACACCGACAATTCTTTTCTTATTAGCCAAACTAACATAATTCTTTTCAACTTTGATCGCTTCAGTAATTTCATCAGCTTTTTCGATATGAGACATTAAATTGGTAAATAATTTTTTTTACACCATCATCAACTTCTTTTTCCAATGTTTTTATTTTATCAGCAACTTCATTTGAACTCATGAAATTTGCAAGTTTGTTATCATATTCTGCTTTAAAATCTTCAATCTCGACAGCAAACATATCTGAATCTGGAAGGTTTTGTAATAAATTTTCTAACTTGTTATCAAACTCATTTCTCAAACTATCAAAATTCAAACTATTATCTACATTTTGAATAATTTGTGTTCCAAATACGTCAAAAATATTTTGTGAATCCATATTTATTAAGCAATAATTTGTTAACAACTTCTTTAAAATCTTTACCATTACTCAGTTCATTCAAAACAAAAATACACAAATGTCCACAAATTGGGGGATCGTTATAGTCTTGAATCTGAGAGTCATTGTAGTAGACGCTTGATTTTTTCAAATATTTGATCAATTCTATCGGCGGTTTGTCCTCAATTCTTCCATACGAATCAAAATAACAGGCATTCTTATCATTCTTATAATAACAAACCCAATGCGTTCGACTTCCCATAATCCAGTCTAAATTCACAATTCCACATTCAAATTTCTTAACTTTTTCAGGTAATGTATCGCGCATAAAAATTCCTCTAAAATGTTTAATATTTTTGCAGATTTCTTCCAATTCTCCGATTGTTAAGGGTTTCAAATTTTTTTTCCGATGTTTGTTTTCACGTAATTCAAAGTTTTTTCATCTAATCCAGATCCTGTAACATCTTCCAACTCTTTATCTAACCAATTTAAAATGTTTCGAACAATAGGAATCACATCTTTTTTAACGATTGGAGCAGCTTTACGAACATAAGGAACAACATTTTTAACAACTGGAATATTTTCTCCAAAATCTAATAAATCTTTCAAAAGTCCACCATTTTTAAGTTCTTTCAACTGATTATAAGAAAAATTCTATTCTGGTTCCTTTATTGTTTTTCTTATGTTTTTCGAGTTTATTGTATTGTCTATTTGTTAAAAATATCTTATCTTCGCCATTTTTTTAGTTGATCTATTTTAAATTGAATACTAACGGGTATTTTTTTCTTAAAAGCGGATTTTATTTTTTCTTTCTGATTTTTGCTGAAATTTACGTTCACCTCCATTTATATAGTTAAAATTTCAAGTTCTCTTCAATTCCCATTCCTAGTTTTCTCTTCAAAAACATTGCTCCAACTGTTGGAAGTGCAACAAATCTTTCACCTAAACTAGCATCTTTTGATAAAAATCTATCCATTGCCTTATCTTGCAAAACTTTATCTGCTATATGTCTGGAATTTGTGTCACTATGTTTTGCATAAAAAATATCGTGTTCCATAGCAGCTTGATCTAATTTATTTATACCAGGATCTCCTCTTTGTAGTCTTTTTTCGAGTTTTGTGCCAGGCCCCAGATACTGATAAGTTGGTACGTGTAATTCAAAAGGTAAATTGTTGATAAAATCATTCAAAAGTCCGCTACCTTCAATCATAGATGAACTTATTGCTGGCAAAACTCGCTTTAAATATTTAATTCCATCAGGTTTTTCAATCAATTCATCAAGTTTGTTCGAAATAAAATCTTTAATCGCTTTCTTTTCGTTCAAAAAATTGTTGTTTCCAGCCTTCTCTTGAGCATAAATATAATTAATAATTCCATCGAGTTTTGTCAAATCGTCGATATATCTGTACTCAATCTTATTATCATTGTATTTTCTTACACCTGATCCTTCGATTCGTTTTTTCCCAAATTGGTTTAATCAAATTGATATATTTTTTACCTCTACTTGACTTAGGCTTCTTAGTAGATGGATCATTATTTTTGTAAATTGAGTCAGATTCCCATAAAATTTCTGTATACTTTTTCAAATCTTCTTCAGAATATAAATTATCTTTTGGAGCGTCATAGTCTGTTAATAATCTCCATAAACCTTGAGTTCCTTCATATGTTTTTTTCATTAATAATGATATCATTATGTTCAAAATTCACGGGCAAATTTCCAATCATAAAACTTTTCTTTTTTTTATCCCAATACAAACCAAATTTATCATCTTTTACTCTAGGAAGGAATTTTTTTACCAATTTCACCAATTATTATATCCGTTGTTCCAGGACTTATTGGTTCAACTATGGTAGAGTCTTCAATGATTCGAGGTCTAAATGGTGTTGAAGATGGTAATTTGGCAATTCAAACTCTTCTACTTCAGATTCTGGAATCGAAATATCGGCAAATTGTCGTACAACTGGAACCAAATTCATTAAATTTTGATTATCGCTTAAAACATTTTCAATTTTGCCCTCAACATTTTTTATTGCAGAAGTTACAGGTTGATTAATTTTTTGAATAAGTTCTTGTTCTTCTTCATCAATTCGAATCTGTTCTTTAAATTCTTTGATTGATTTCTTTTCGATTTGATCAAGTTTTTTCGCTTCTTCAGAAGTTACGTTCACCATTTATTTAGGAAAATTTTGAAACGTGGAACACAAAAACGTGTGGAACGTAAAAACGTGAACGTGGAACGTAAAAACGTGAACAGATTTACCGTTTTTCAGTTGTTTTCATAATGTAAATAAAAAGTAAAGATAATGTAAAAATAATTGTAACAAATATTTTATCAAGTAGATTTGCCAGACCACTGAGCAGCATTTATATTAGAAAATTTATTCAAATATTTACCATTTTTAGGCTTCAAAGTTAAATTAATAGTTAAAAATCCATAGTCTTCTTTCCAAATTTTATCACATAATTCATTAAAGTGGTTAAAACTCATATCAGATCCCACATAATTGTTTGTAAATCTTTCTCGAATAGTGATCGTCTTGCTTAAAAACACACAACATATTCAAATTATTTCTAATAACTTGTTTATCAACCTTTGAAAAGCATTGGGAAAGATAGATACAAGAGATATTTTTGTGACGAGACATTACGAAATATTCCTTAATAACGTCTTGATTTTCTAAAATACAGTCATCGAAAACGATTAACGAATTGGGTTTACACTCGCTTAATGGAACTATGTCCTCAGAGGCATTATAAAAATGTGATATTTTTTTGTTTAAGTTTTTCTCAATATTTTCAAATCTTTGTTGTAATTTTTTGTATACGTCTTGTTCTAAAGATTTACTAAAAACATACAAATTGGAATAAGGAATCAACCTATTGTAGATAAAATTCAATAATAAAGTTGTTTTTCCACATCCACTTGAACCAACAATTAACAATCTGATTGGTTGATCTTTCTTATTTTCTTCAAACGTTTGAAGTTTTATCTGATCTTTTTGCTTTAAAAATTTCTCCATTTAAATAGCTAAAATGAAGCTGTTCAAGTTGACTTCAGAAAGCTCTAAATTAGTTTTAAACTTGGAACATCCTATACACTTAGAGGAAGAATCAAATTATTTTATCGGTTTAAGCGGTTTTTATTCTGACAATTTTGTAATAAATATTAGTGAAAGTTCTCCTTATTGTATAGGATTTAGTGAGAAGAACATAACAAAATATTATGGTTTAAACAAAGGATATTATACTTTCGATCAAATAAAAAATTCCCTTAAAAATTATCTGAAAACATTCAAACAATCAGATAAATCTTTAAACTTTGACGAAAACAAGTTTGAAATGCAAAAAAATTATCTCTCTAATAAAATTCAAATAAAATCACCAGTAAGAATAATGTTTTTCAGCAATTATTGTAGATTTGTTAGGGTTTTGTTCAAGAAACTATTGAGCCAAATCAGGTATATTTAGGAAATAAAACGCCAAAATTTAGACCTTTCGATGTAATTGAAGTGCACTGCAATCTCGTTGAACCTAGTTTTGAAAAATCATACCGAACATTTACACAAAGAATCTGAAATTTTGTACACTTTTTTCCCAAATGTTGCTTATGGATCAAAAATCAGTGAAAAACCGAATGAAATCGATTATATTCCAATTAGAAAAAATATTAAAAGAATTCAAAAAATCGTTCTAACTATACAAGACTCTGAGGGAAATTTAATAAATAATGAGAGTAAAACAACAATATATTTAAGATTGTCGAAAGAATGATGAATCAAGGGGGGAACGAATCGTTCTTACCTTCAAACTTTCAAAACGAGTTGATAATGATGATAAATACCAATACTTTTATCTAAAAGATAAGGTAGCCCTCGAGGGCCACCTCACAAATATTCACAAAAAATACGAATAAAGACAATGTTAAAGAAAAATACAAAAAAAGCTTTGAAAACATAGATTCTGACAAGGGCGTCGATTCGACGCTCTTACAAAAATTTTAGAATATGAAAACACGAGACAAGCAATAATATTAAACGTTGATGATGATAAATCAATGTTTAAAGACATAAATCAAGGGGGTCTATTGAATAGACTACCTTTAAACTTTCAAAATAACACTGTTTTCGTTAATGAATCTGGACTTTTATACTCAAAATAAAAAATTGCTTGTTAAATTTTTTCTATCTAAATGGAGTCAGTTGTAGACCTACTCAATAATCAACTTATATTCAATAACAAACATATCTTTACGATTGTTGACGAAAACAATGTGATCTGGTTTAAGGCTAAAGACGTAGCAAAAATTCTAGAATATGAAAATACTATGCAAACGATCAGAATAAACGTTGACGAAGATGATAAAAAACTTCTATTTTAATCTAAATATAAGGGGGGCTATAAATAGCTTACCTTCAAACTTCCAAAATAACACTGTTTTCGTTAATGAATCTGGACTTTATTCTTTAATTTTGAGATCGCATAAACCAGAAGCGAAATTGTTTAAAAATTGGGTTACGAAAGAAGTATTACCTTCCATTAGAAAATATGGTGAGTACAAACTCAAAAACGAAAATAAGCAGTTAAAAGATGAAATAAAACAGTTACAAATTAAAGATGAAATGAAATCATTGAAAATAGAGAATCAAGAATTGCGAATGGAGTTAATGAAACCAGATCTTGTTTGTAAAGATTTTGATAAGAAAAAACACCATGTTTTTGTGTGTTAATTAAGAAGAATCACATGTGGGAATGGCCTTATTACGTTATCAGAGCTCAGAAACGAGAAATACCAAACCGATTAAAACATCTAAAAATAAATTATCCTGAATTAGAGATTTTGTTCATTGATGACGAACCAAATTCTATCAATCTGTATAACCAAATGAAAAGAATCTTTGAATATTTTATACAACGGAAATCATTTTACTACAAATATGGCAGAATCTCGACTGATTTATAGAATATCTAAATTACACGATGAAAATGTTAATAAATTTTACTAAAATCTTGAATTATGATAGTTTGTTTGTAAATGTCTTTTAAGATTATAGAATTGTTGAATTTCTCTTCCGCATACGCAATGAACTGGTCCAGCAAAGATTTCTCTAATACATTCTTTACAATATGCTTGTTTTTTATCTTTACTATAATGCCAATTGTTAAATTCAGAAATATTCTTAACTATTTTACAGCGTGTGCATTCTTTCTCTTCCAAGAATAATTTTCCCATTTTATCATATAATTCTTTTCTATATTTCTTATTACAATCTTTACAATAATAGTATAATCCATCTTTGGTATTCTTATTTTTAGAAAATTCTTCAAAATCTTTAAATTCTTGACACTTTGTACACTTCTTTTGGGCCTCCATTTATATAGAAAAAATTACAGCTTTGACTTTCTCAATTCATATTCGTAAACACTTCCGGTTATTTCTCAATTTTCAAAGTTTCCAAGTTTATTTAACTCATCTAATATATCAGATTTTGCTTCATTTTTATAGCCATAAGGTACTGTATCGATCTTATTTTCTAGAACGATTCTCTTATCATCTTTAGCGTTCAGTGCCAGCTTGTTTATGGTAACTGTGTACAATTCATGTTTATAGCTTTTTATTACAGTCATCTCCCTAAATTCTTCTTTATCTTCGAACAAACATCTCTTCAAGTTTTCGATATTTATTGTTTTTATTTACAACGCTACTCTTAATTCCTTTACAACCTAACTGGATTTTTGTCTAGATATTTGTACGAGTACATCTTTGATCTTAAACCACAAAATTCTTCTAATATCTCGCTATTTAGTTCGTCTTTGAATTTCCCTATTACCTTCTTATTTTTAGTAGTGAAACATTCATGATCTTTTGGATAATCACTTGTATCAAAGTCATCTATATTTTCTTTAATAATTTTAAAAGGATCTCGTTTCAATTCTAGAAAATAACTGTCTGTATCCATGTAACACAGATTCAAATCTGGATCAAACTTCTTTAATTTGTTGTAATAAAACTCGTACATTAGCAATTTTGAGAGGTCGAGAACTGAAAATCCTATGTAAATCGGTTTGTTAAATTTAACCTTTTGTTTGTACATGTGACTCGCTATACCGTTGTCGTCAAAGATATTGAAACATTTGAAATTCGTTTTCTTAGCTTGTTTCATTGAAAATTCTTCGTTTCCTAGTTTAATATCACATCTATTTCTTACATTTTCCATCGATTTTCCAAAAACCGAGTTGTTCATAAGCTTATAAAAGTCCTTCTCAAAGTCACTTATAGCCTTGGTTCTCATACTAGTATTAAAATCGATATATTCTTTCATGAAAGGTTTCTGATCAAACGCAATAAACCCTATTCACATGTTTTAAAATCATACCTTGTTCTAGATAGAATTTCAAATTTCTAGAATGAACAACATATTCTGTTTTGTTTAAAAGAGTTGTGCAAAGTTTGTTGTTATAATGTTCTGGAGCAAGAGGTAAATCTTTGTGATGTTCATGGCAAATTTTGTTGGATATTCAAGATCAACTTCTAAAATATATCCATAATCTTCGTCGCCAGTGAGTTCCAAAATTGTTTCTTTCCATTCTGCTGTTGTATACGTTTTAGGATCCATCCACTTGATTTCGTTATATGGTAAATTTTGCATAAGTCCATACCCATAAAGGTTGTTTGCATCGACGTACAACAAATAGTTTTCGGGCTTTGTCTTATCAAAATCTTTTAAATATTTGTTATTTGCTTTTCACATATCGTTTAATTACACTGAGAAATGCCTCCGCGAATACCTTTTTCGATCATCAAATACATATTATAATCACTAATTAATTGTAATTCTATATTCGTTAATTTTAAACATAGCATCCCATGCAAGACTGGGAGCTGTTAGATAGTGTGCTGGATCAAGTTTATAGCAATTCAAACAAATATTCCTAAAATTTTCAAAGATATCAGCGAGCAATAGAACATCTTGAATGTTATAGAGATCGGAGTAATTTCCTAGATTTTTTACTTTTAATTTGTTCCATACATTTAAGTAGTGTTGAAAATCTTTCTCAGAATATGCTCTCATCTGTCAAAAGTGAATAGAAATCTTGAATTCTCAATTCTTCTGTGTAATCAAGTTTTTTCAATACTGTCGATAAATTCATAGGGAAATATTCCTTTTCCAGATAGAATTTTAAAGATTTCTTCTTCGTCATTTGGTTGTCTATCTAGAATTGCGTTCAGACCATCTTGTATAAAATGATTTGTATGTTTGAAATCATCTTTTTTGAGGTTTTTAGCTAACTTTTCTATAGACGATGCCATAAATCTGAACGTATCTACGAAAGAAAACTTGATGAACTTTCTTGGTTTATCATCTTCAAACTCATACCCATATCCTGAATTTACTGAATAATTTATGTATTTTTCATCGGTGTTTGCGATCAAATCAACATTACCATACTGTTTAGCCAATTCTTTTATGTACAAATGAGTATCGTAACATGACATATTGTGGCAGAAAACGGGAATATTTTGAGGAAAATTTGAGATTCAAGTTACAAGATAAATGAGCAGCACCTCGAAATTTACCTGTTAAATGACAATGATCTCGTACTTTTTTTCTTGTTTGATTATCAAAACCCTCACATTCACAAATATGACAAAGACTGGAATTTTGATACGAAAATTTCTTCTTCTTCAGTTAATTTCATGGGTTTTTGGTTCTTAGAATTATATTTTTTAGCTATGTATTTCGATAATTTATTGAGCTCTTCAAACAATTGTTTTGGAACATTCGGCAAATCTTCTTCATTTTTGGCTCGATAACATATCGGCTTGTACATACGATTGGTCACATTAGACACTAAGTATAGAGTAAAACCATATGGAATGTGCTTCTGAATCTTGGTTGTAGTCGATTTTTGCGGATTGTTTTTGCATGTGGGAATCTTCTCTAATATGCTTTCAAAATCCATATAAATAACGTAAGGATGAGAAAATTTCTTTTGATAATTAGTAAATGATGTTGTTTGACCTGGAAACGGCATAATTGGCTTACAAACTTCGTGTTGCTTGCAAATTTCTAAATGATCTGTTAAATCTCCAGATTTTGTAGAAATGGCTTTAAACATCTTCTGCATAGAAAATTTTTTATTTTTACACTTAGATAACTGAGAAAATACAAGTTTGTTTAAATCTGTTATCAAAACATAATGAGATTTTTCATCTTGTTTTACATACAATAAATTGATTTCTAATTTGGCGTCATAAACTTCTGAAATTTGCAACGGAACAATATTGAGTTTTTCATCAAAACTATAGACATTTACAGACATTTTTCGGATAATTATACTTTGCTTTACTGCTTCGTTTTTCAAATAATTGTATATCTTTTAAAGACATAGGATAGTCGAACCCAGAAAATATCTCGTCATTTACAAATTTTTCATATTGTTTTGATCTTTCGCAGTCTCTTTCGGGTTTTTCAATAGCGCATCGGATAGAATAAATAAAGCAATAATCATCTTTATTTTTGATATTTATACAAGCTTTTTTATCTTTGATTTTCTTTGGTAAATCGATATATGATCCTGCGTTCATAAATTCGTGTTTATTAAGGCTCAAAATCAGTTGTTTACAGCGTTTTAATGTCCATCCAGAACCTCGATTTGGATGATTTTGTCTGTTCTCGATGTGTTAATTTATTAAATTGTTTAGTAATAAAGTCGTTTTATGTCAAAGATTTCGTCTGCTTTTATAGTAAAGTACATTGGACAAGTTTGTGTTTCACCGTTCACTAAAGTTCTTTCGTATTCGCATTCCAAAGAGAGATATCCTTTACTATTTTTAACATTTTCTTGAAATTTTTCGATTAAACTTTTAATTTCCGGGCGCAAAATAGAAAGATATTTGTAAATTGACATGGAATTATCGTTCAAGTTTGTTAAAATGTATTGCTTGAAAAGACCGTGTATTGAGGATAAAACTTCTACATCAATGATATTTTCGGGTTTCTCATTAAGAGTTTTGTCAATTTCTTCGATCATTTCAGACTTAGTTTTATCGTTTGTTTCAATAGACAATTTCTCAGCGATTGATTGAATTTTTTCATCTTTAAATAGATTGAGATCTTTTTTAATTTCCTTAAAATTTTTCTTTAGTTCACGCAATTTTTCTATATTGTACATCTTTTCATGATCGACAATTTGATTTTCTTTAGCCCAATTCCTCAAATAATTTAGTTCTTTCTCATAAAGTTCTTTGTTTTTCAGATGATTCTTTGACTTATAATGTCGGGTAAAATGATGTTCGAAAATGTCTTTTTTTGCAGTACGGGCAGGATATCTTTTTCCTCTCCATTTAAATAGGGAAAATTTGAATGTGCCAAGTTTTACTATTTAGTGAAATATCTTTTTATTAAGCTGAAAAATAGCAATAATTCAGTAGATTTCTAAGGATTTTTATCAAAATTTGATAAAAATCAGCACAATTTATGGTTAAACAGCCTTTGATTCTTCTATTTAAAGAAGAAAAATTTGTTTAACTAACACTTTGAAAAGTGGAGAATTTTTACTAGAATTTTACACAAATCACAAATTGTAGTAAAACAGCTGTAGATTCTTCTATTTATTATAGAAAAATCTGTAAACTAAGACTTAAAATTTTTGAAAAAATAGTATAATTATAGGACAAAATAGTACTATATTGGTTTGTAGGGGGCAATTTAAATTCTTTATACTATTTTTTCAATAATTTTTTTCTTATGTAAATGGAGCTACTAAAGGAATTAAATGAGGTTGGTGATTTAAAGTTCAAAGAATATAAGAAATTGATTGATTTAGAAGAAAATAAGAAGTATAAAATTGTGAATTTGGAGAAAATGAAAGATAAATTCGGGGCTTACAATAATTGCCGAGTTGGAAGATTATAAAGTACACTTACCGAACAGATTTTTGACTGTTTTGGATGAAAAAAAGATTAAAGAATTGAATAAAAATGATAAATTACACTTGATTGTTACTGGAAAGAAGACTATTAAAGATAAAGACTGTGTTACAATTAACTTTGTAGAATAAAGATTTCGAAGATTTCTGGATTTTTTCATTAAAAACAGCTTAGAAATTAGAAGCAAACATTGAACAGTAAAACAGCTATAGATTCGGTTATTTAACATTCGTGCTTTCCTGTTAGATTTCTTAGATTTGTTTATTGTTCAATGGACAGTATTTTACATTGATTTTCTGTCTGTCCCAAAAGTGCGCTAGAACCCTTACATTCATATCTACTTATATATATATATATATATATATATATATATATATATATATATATATATATATATATATATATATATATATATATGAGAGATATCACTCAAGCATTTCATAGTAGTGCAATATTGAAAATACGAGTAATTTAAAATTCGTGAATGCTAGTTGGCTTAGGAATAAAACTCATAAGCTTAATTACATTCAATCGCTTACACTCAAGAACAATATAGCGGTATTTTTACGGGATTTAAGAAGAAATGTGTTCTGTAATTGACGATTTAACCAATTAGTTACTTGAAGCCAACCCTTTCATAGACATTTCGAATGAAATTAAATGTCGCCTTTTAGTTCCCTCTCGTAGTAAATACAATTGATCATTTTTTATCATATCTGGAAATGCAGTTTCTGAAAATACAGTTCACCTTTAGGTTAATTGTTTGGTTTTAAAGAATTCCTTCTTAAGATGCTTATAAAATGTAACTGAGAGTACCTATGTCCCAATTAATTAAGAATAAAAGAGATAAAAATTATTTTAAATTATAAATATTAATCGGACACTTTGCTCCTCTTGTAGTTGTTAATTATGATAAGAATCACGTAATGTCAGATTACTATGTACAATGCTGCTACATTACTTAACAAAACAGCATGTATTACTAAGTCCCTCATTTAGAGGTTGACGCTTAACTTCTAGATGAAACGTAAAGAGAGACTCCTTTGGGCATAAAAAAGTTCCAAAAACCCAAATGGAAATCGCTACTAATGTCTTCATAGAAACAGAGAAATATTTTAAAGTCAATTGGGGGAGATTTATATTTAAAATTAAGAACTTTTAATTTACGATAAAATAGATAGAATTTTTCATATTTTAAAAGCTTTTAACCGTGTTTAAAATAAACAATTTAGTTTTTTTTTTATTTGTCACTATTCCACCATTTACGTAAATAAAAAGTAATAAATGTGATTTTTTTTGTAAGCGTAATATCATTGTGTAAAATTTAATTGGGATAGTTGTGTATTCCTGAAAGTATGTAACTCATTTTTTTTTAATTAAAGGTAACTTCACTTAGACACAAAATCTCAACCCCAGGTTTGTGTATATTTTATTGTATAATATTAAAATTCGCCCCTGGCCTAATATATGCTCGCTCCCAAATTCGGGAATAAAACAGATTTGTTGATTGGATAAATTCGAAATGGGGTTTCTAAATCTCATGTTAACAGTTGTATCCGCTCTCGAGAATCGTGCGCGTCGTAATTGTTTCTCTAACGTTAAGTGATTTGATAGCAAAACTAGTAGACAAGGACAATGTAGTAATAAACTAAAAGTACGAGGTTAGGTTTGGCAGGAAGTGAAAAGTAAACCGTTAGTTGCTAATAACTTATTTATTGTTGATAAAACTGTTGTTTGCCCGTTAGTTTGTCAATGATTTAAAACGCAAGCATGACGTATAAAAGTCTCGCTACGTGAGTTTTTGTTGTGCAGGCCCCCCAGCCTATTGCCATGGTCAATCTGGTTTACTGAAGAATTTCGCTGTACACGATGTTCTTCACGTAGGCGACTTCATCAGATACCCTATCAGGATGGACAAGGACCACGATTTCTTCTGGTCGTCGAACCCTACTGAGCAGGACGTACATCTGGCCGTGGGTAAAACAGGCAGTGCGAAGGTCGATTCCGGACAAGATCGATTGTTCTGACCTTGGCTCTTGTGGCCGGTCCATCGAGTATGCCAGCATTAGAGGAAACGTCGACAGAAAAGTAACAGTGAACTTTTAATGATCGCGAACCTAAACAATTATTATAGGGAATTCCGATAGGTTTTGCGTCGTGCAGGAGTCTCTGACGGGAATAAACCAGGTGGTTATAGTTGTCACAATGACCTTAGTCCAATAAACAAGTCTGTCAGCGATGTTAATATTCCTCATGATGAAACACTCTGAACCGATCTTAAGTCGGAGCATGGGATCTGGAACAACCTTGCCTGTTGCATCGTTCAGCAGAGGAACTTTGACGCCAAGATGATGATCGTTCTCAGTGTCCACCAGAGTCGGCGCTTCTCTCCTCCTGGTGAAGGCCGTCTACGGAGTCCCGGATGATGACGTTGATTTCCTTGACATTCAAATTCATGGGGAAATAGTATGTTTTTCGTTCCAAAACCTGTACTGACACTGCGCTTATATTTGGTTGTTTTTAAGTTAATTAACAAGCTGGCATTTGCCAATTTTCTCCAGTAACTTAGGGGAACACACTCAACAGTGAAATGGGACGTTAGTTATTTTTCTCAATATATGTGATAGCTTTAAGATGTGAAAATACGTTACTAACTTACCATTTAGAGTCAGGAAATATTCTTTAGACCAAAGCAGGGATTTTATATCTACAAAAGGGGTAGAAACAATTAATGTTGACTTTATGTGTAGAATCCGAGGACAATATACTCTCTTATCTTTAAAGGTAAGAGAGTATATATATCTTAGATTCTTTACGACAAAAGCACATTTTGAGATTAGATTATTTACGACCAAAAGAACATTTTTAGAATGTTGAGCTTTTTTATGATATCACATACGAAGAGAATTCATAGTTTTAAAAAGCGCCATACATAAATATAAGTTCCATAAGTAATATATACTTTAAACAATAGGTTAAGAAATCATTTAGCAGTTATAGTTTAATGAACACAGATTTTTAGGATACGACGGTGCATTAATATCCTGAAATTTCAAAATACTCTTAGAGTATATAAAGAAATGTTTTTTTTTATCAATTTAATATTGGATTGCCCCTTTGTTATAATTCTGAGAGAAACTTTTTTTTTGTTTAATCTTAAATCTCTCCTGATTAAAATCTCTATTACCTTATATTAGACTGTTGTTTCCTGCAGGCAGACATTTATATATATATATATATATATATATATATATATATATATATATATATATATATATATTATATATATAAACAACCATTCAAAAAAGAATCTTACGTTCTTCCCGTAGGCGAAAGAGAAATTGAGGCAGCCTACTGTGTTGATCGGTATCAATATTTCACTTACTTACTTTACATGCACAAAAGACACATCATAACTATTTTTAACAAGGTGCTGATAATAATCCAATACTAAATGTACTGTAGTATTCCACCCAGTTACACAATGCAAAGAATGATTACAATTAACATTCTGTCAACTGGAAAATGTTAATTCAAATACTTATTAGTAAAATTTCAGATATGCAAAACTAAAATATGTTTTTACATAACTAGTACATTAAAGTTAAATATGTCAAACAAGAAGAGCACCGTTATAATCAAGAACCACCACAAGATCCACAACGAAAACAAGTAAAATGTAGAAATATAAGTGGTCGTTTCGTCCTACTTTCTTGGACCTTCAACCTTTCATGTGGGATTTTTGGATTCAAAACAAATAGGTTGGAGTTGTTGGTGAGTCACGAAAGTATAGGCTCGTTAATTGACTTGCCCAATTAGAGAATGGCAAAGTGCGTAGGGAGTCGTAGGAGTAACTATTCAATCAATCCAATACTAATTATCACAAAAATGCAAAAATACTAATGTTTCAAGTATGACTAGAGACAGTTTTGCTTCTTAGAATGAAACATAGAGAAAGGGCCAGGTTACAGTAAATCTTAGAGGCCCTCATTTGTTATTAATGCGGTGATTTTTGCTGTATGAAATGAGGTTCCTTTACGAGTTTAAGAATACGATCTTGAAAATTGCGGTCCAGTTTCCTTCGTAAAACTACATTAAAAGTTCATCTACTCTGGAACATATGTTTAGAAACACATATCAGTTAGAAAAACATTTAACTTTTATGATTGCCTAGAGAGTAGTGGCCTTTTATAGGGACTGGAACTGCGGAGTCAGCGGAAACAATTTGTTGACGTTAGTAAGGTTATTTGGAGGAAGTGAGAATGGATATCATTTTGATATTGTATAAATTATGTATAAACCTTTAAACTTTTACAACTCTTTTGAAAAAAAATAATATATTAGTTATTACGATGTATTAAACGAGAAGTACGACGAGAGTAAGCGTAATGTCAATTTAGCCAAATTCAAGACATTCTCGTACTGACCTACGTCGAAACTTCTAATAATTCTAAAATAGTCTCAAATATTTATAAATTATAATAATTAAACATAAACTTGTTATAGTTTTTTATTTTAAAAACGATTACTATAAAACTAATTGCAACTCATTGTGCATAAAACCTACTAAAATGCCAGATAGATTGCTGTAAGATACTTAAAAATGAATCTTATAAAGAAATATTTATACACAAGAGCAGTTGTAAAATTTTTATCGGCGAAATCGGGGAAATATTGTTCTACACC
>NW_025779716.1:0-57103 GCF_021130785.1 Homalodisca vitripennis
AGAAATCCTCGTCGCCGCACATGTGAGTTGTGCATCCACTATCCAAACACCACTTGGATTGGCTACGACCTTGAACATTGTTTGACCTCTTCGTCGGTTCAGTTCCGAGATGTAAAAATCCTGTGCTACCCTAGCACTTCCTTGTGTTGATCTTCCATCCTCCTTTTCGGGACAATTTTTGGCAAAATGGCCAACCTTGCCGCATTTGAAGCATTTTTCCCTTGAAATTCCCTTTTTTTCGCCGCCGCTGCTACGTCTACCAAAATTACGTGTTCTGGATCTGGCCATGAATGCTTTGTCTTCGGCGTCTTGTGAATCGCCTACCCTGGCCAAACATTCATTTTAAGATTTTTATCTTGAGCTCTTCCGGCTTTGGCAATTGATCACGACTCTCGATTAACGCATCTAAAATTCTCAAAACTTGGTGGCAAACCGTGCAGTATCATAGTAGTTAACAGATCTTCATGAATCTCGATATCCATTTCCGCCAATTTGTCAACTACGTCGAAGAAGTTGTCCCAGGTACTGGTGTATACTTTCCCCCTCCTTCACCTTGTGCACGAACAGCGACTTCAATAACGTGGCTTTCCTTGCCGGCCCTTTTGATGCGTAGATCGTTTCAAGTTTCAGCCACAGCTCACGAGTTGTCTTACAATTTTTAATATTTTTTCAACTCTGATGGCGCCATCGCACAAAATGATGCTTGCCTGAGCTGATTGATCTCCATCTTTCCACTTGACTACAGCGCTTCCATTTTCAACACTTTTCTGCCGGTTTCTGGAGACTTCCATCGGCATATACGGCCATAATTTCTTCTGAATCAGCAATGCCCGAATCTGAATTTTTCCATGTGTCGTAATTGTCCTTCGACAGTGCTTGTATTATTGCTACTTGTACCAGCCATCCCTTTTAGGTTATACAAACCACTTTTTAAACCACAACGTGATACACACACTTAATTTCACTTTTACTGACTTTTTATTAACTTTTAATGCCCAACGCTATCACACAAACGTTACTGGGCCCCATAACCTGTTTGTAAATAAATAGTCAGAGGATTAATAATCAAGGTAATGTTTATTAATTAGCAAATATACACATTAAGCACACCCACAATGTAACACGTGGAAAAGACGTACGGAAAAGATAATAATAATATTTATCTATAACAGCTGTTGTAAAAGTTGGCGCATGCGCCACGTTGATTTCTTTGCTGTCGGTTAGTGTGTGTCTGTGTGAACCACCAATACACGCGGGTATTGTCAATTATTTATAACACCCCTCCTCAATATCTGCGTGGATCGGTTACTTCAGACCCAAGGTCCCCACAATGTTGCCAGTGTTTGATTGATGGTAGTGATTTCGTGAAAATATCGGCTACCATTTCGTCCGTCGGTATATGTTCCACCTTGATCTGGCCTTCTTGCACTTTCTCTCGGATGAAGTGATGACGAATGTCTATAATGTTTTGTCCGGGGGGTGAAACATAGCATTTTCTGACATCATTTTGGCACTCTGATTGTCGCAAAGAATTGTGCCGTCGATTGACTCCGTTGCTCCCAATTCAACCAGTAGACGATTCAGGAATATTGATTCCTTTGCAGCCTCGCCCAGAGCCATGTATTCGGCTTCGGCAGTTGATTGTGCCAATGTTTTTTGTTTTCTGGCTTGCCAGCTTATGGCTGCGCCGCCCAACAAGAAGGTGTATCCTGTGTATGACCTTCTGTCCAGTGTACATGCACCCCAATTCGCATCAGCGTAGCCTGTCAATTTTCGGATATTTCCATCAAAATGCAGGGAATGATTGGCTGTTCCACGCGGGTTATTATAACAGTTTAAAATAATCATAAGGATTTAATTACAAATGTAATATATTCATTTTTAGAAGTTAAATAAAAATTACTCTCTTATGTAATGAATTTTCCAAATAAGAAATTCAAAATCTTAAAATATGTTATTGTATAGTAACAACCATGATTTATTGGAATTAATGCAATTAATTGTACAAATGTTTAACCTACTGTAATAATATATGGAAATTAACTTAGTTTTTTTAACTTCTTACAAAAACAACTTACTTTAATTCTTGAGTTATTATTATACAATTAATGTCAATTATTACTCTGAAATAAAAATGTATTCTTTACTAAAAATTTTTTTTTAATACTACGCAAAGTTTCAAAAACATTTTCCTTCTGGTTATTATAACGACAATGTTCACTCCATAAACAGTACTGAAATGTTCCCTAGCACACGGGTACTGTACTGACAAGTCTCATCGTCTTCATTCTCCCATATTCACATAATTGAAATAAAGTATATTGTAAAACTTAAAAAGAAAACCATCACAGGTCACACATTTAGGCGCACACACGGATTATTACTCCATAAAAAACTAAACACTATAAGACGCTCACGGAGATTTCGTTCCAAGCACTACAAACACAACATCGGGCGCTCACGGAGGAATCGTCCAGTCTCGCACGGAAGTAGACGTCATACTGACAGATTTTGACAAAGATAAGCGGGGAGGCTATTGTTTTCGCTTCCCCGAAAGATGCTCGTGAAGTACACTGCGGGAAACGACTGCCAACATCAGCAAAGTAGTACTATTTTTAATAATAAAAAATTACACGGAGGAAAACTCCGTTTAGCGCCCGATGTAGGGTTAAGCATTTTCAAGTTAAAGAAAACGTGTTTTATTTTCTTGTACACACACACACACACACACAATGAAAATCTTCTTCGCCACCAGCGTTTACGAGTGGTATCACTTGAAACGGACTAGGACGTCGGATTCTAGGAGTCAATTTTTCAAAGTGTAAATTTTCAATCGCTGTACTTAATGCCGTTGTGTGTATATAACGGTAACCGTTATCTTGTTATGATTTTATACATATAATCTAGTTTGTAAAAAACTAATGCAATAATAGAGAAGACATACCGACTTTTATATACTTATAACCTGACTTAATAATCATTCGCTACGTATTTTTTCATATTGATATTAAAAATGGAATATATATTACAAATGAAAAAAGTTAAAAAGGCAGTCGTGGAAACCGACCGTCAGAAGTGATTACTTCTTATATACAGTTTGTAAATATATATGTTCAAAAAGATAATAATCATTTACAACTTCATTGTTAATTCTAACTAAATAGGCCTTGGTTAGGGTATATTCCAACAGTTTTCTATTAAATATTTCTCTCACAAATTTCTTATCTAATCCATTGCATTCGCGTAATAAGACATTGTAGATTATTTATACAGGAACATTAGGATTCTGCCCTTATGTGGTTTTTCATTCCTGTTTTGAAAAAGACATTGTAGAAAGCAAATTAAAAATAAATAATGCGTCAATTGTAAATTTCTGAAATCGTTGTATCGTAGGCCATAAATAATTCTGTGTGAAGGGAAAAGCTTAACAAGATTTGTCTTTATTTTAACAAAATAATTAAAGTTTTAAAATGTTTTAATTCGATTGATACTATTACAAATTAAGTGGTAGTTTCTTAAACATATAGATTTCTATAGATTTTAGGAAAAAGGACTCACACTGAGAGTAATAAACAATGTTTCTAACGGTTCAGCAACATTCCGTAGAAACATATTCCTCAAAATAGAAAATTCAAAATTAGCCTCCAATGGTATTGTAAATTCTTTTACAATACTGTTTTTGCTAAAAGAATAATAAAGAAAAGTTCTGTTTCCCCAATATGATAAATATAAAATGATGGCATTGAGCAATTTATGTGATATCTTTTATAAGTGTCTATTTTTTATAACAAGGAAATCTATGATGGTTGTAAATTATTTTCTGAACACTTTGAACGGAAGTTTTGTACATTTTCAAGTAGTGTTAAATTTTAAAATACTTTTATTAATATGTAAATTCTCAGTATTTGGATTAAATGTTTTAATAATTCTTAATTTTAACCATCGTTGTTACAAGTAAATAAAGAGATTTAGATTATTTAGCGAAGTTTTCCTTGTCTAGAAAACGGTTATTATAATAAAACGATTCCTAGTACTCCAGATATATCTCGGTCCTGTTACCAAGGTAATTGTGTTTGCTACCTAGGAATTAACACCAATGCTAATACATTTGTATTTATACATTGATGAAATTGCAAAACCCGTATCTTAGCTTTTTGGTAATAAATACTTCTGCGAAAGACTATTAATATTCTAAGCGTTAGAAATTTCTCAACTTGTAGTTTGTTAACCTTTAGAAATTAAAACAATTTGATGTTTTATCTGCAATATATAAATGGCTGTTATGTAATGAGATGACTAGCAAGTTTATGTTATAATTAACGTCTAAAATGGTGACTGATGAAAACAAAATAGGCCAAAGTGAAAACTACACAGTAAAAGAAATAGAGCTTGATGATACACTTGTGTACCGGAAACTGACTCCTTGTGACCCAATCTTTATGTACCGGATGTTACAAAATAATCGAGGGTATTATTAACTTCTTGTTATATTTACTCTTTGCTCGGTAACAACATCCTTATAATTTAATATTAGTGTATACTTAAATTTTGACATGGAACTCTTACTTTCTTATCTCAATATATCTAAGTTTCTGTAATAATAATCATGTTCTATAAACTAAATGTTATTTGAGTACGTCATTACGCTGCACTAGACCAAAATAAAAAAGTTTCAGATATAACCGTTAAGCATCCCATACAGACCATTCAAAGAATTAGTGTAATTGTAGTGGCTATGTATCAAACATTAATGTATGTAAATAACGTTAGGCCTAATTATGATATTTTAAACCTTTATATGGTACAGTGACGATTTTCGTTTTAAAATTATTCTTGAAACTACAAAAATACTAAATAATAATAATAAATAATTGGAAAATAGGTCATCGTCTAAGTCTGTAATTGTCTGAGCGTTTGGTGAAGCAGCTCACACCACCCGTTGCTGAAGAACGAGTTCTAATCTATGTCCGTCTGTTACTCGTGATGTGTCGAATGAGGTCACACTCGAGGTTTAAAACTTAGAACACAGTACAAAGAAATGATTTCAAAGGAATTTATTGTGAATGATTTATCACATGCAATATTTCCAAATTTTGTTCAATCCACTTGATGAAAGTTTAACATACAAGGCTTGAATTTATCAGCTATGTAATTCTCATATCGAAATAAGCGATATTACTTTTAAACTGGCATTACTAATGAATAAAATGTTATTTGTACTCGTTAAAAGACTGTTACAACTTACTTTCTTCTCTGTCCGTTCAATGATATAGTGACGTTTATCAATATTAAACTAACTCTGCGAAGATCAGCTAGAGTTTTTAAATTAATTAAATTGCGCATATCGGGGTAGCAAGGCTTTAATATTAAATTTACGACCTTACTTAATAAACACCTTATAATTCTTAATCTAGTGTTTGCGTTTTTATAGGATAGTGGCCTTTAAAGCAGAGCAAATGTTTTCTGTTACCTAAAAATTAAAAGTACCGATACCGTTTGAGTGAGTTAGTTTAGAAAGGTTGAAAGTTTTTTGAATACTGGACCTCATACTTATATATAAAAATATAAATTAGTAAATGGTTTCACGCGTTTAGCAAAAAACAGTAAAAAAAGTTTTTGCCTCTGGTTTACAAGCAGATTAAGTGTCAGTATGCTAAGCCATACTACATACACCAGTCTAGACAGATATACACCTGGAAAATCCGTTTATAACATTTACCTACTAATATTATAAAAACGATGTATATATATATATATAAATATATATATAAGTAGATAGTAATATGGGGTTCCTGGCGCACTTTCGGAGCCGACCGAAAAGCAATGTAAAATACTGTTCAATGTACCATAAAGGAAGCTGAGAAATAACACAGCAAATCTCAATGAAAAATTAACCGAATCTACAGTCGTTTCGTCTCCAAAAGCGATCGGTACATTTACTCTGTGGAATGAAAAATTAACCAAATCTGAGCTTCTACTTTCTTAAGCTGTGCTTTGGTAAAATGTTGTCAAATCTGCTACGAATAAAGGATTTATCTTAATAAAATTTAATCAATTTAAAACATTTTTACTAAAAACATACTGTACTTTAATAAAAAACTTTTCTACTAAATAAACAAACATGAACTCACCAAGCTCTCTTCATTCTATCTAGCATTTAAAACAGTGCAACAAAGATGAATTCAGTGAATTGCCGGTTTATTCTCAACAACAGTTGATACCGTCTTTAAATGAAAAACAGAATTAAAAGAACTTGTAGAGTCTTTTTGCAGAAAGAACGAAAAACTGCACACGTGTACACACAAAAAACGAAAAAAATAAGGATTATAATATTTAATATAAATTACGAAAGATATTGAAAAGAAAGTAAAAAATAAACAAACAGAGAGTTTTCATCGTTTTTTTATGACATTTTTCCCATATTATACGTTTCTTTCAAGATAATCAAGACTTAATTGATGAATTTCTTAGGAATTTTTGTGAGTATCAAGATTTATCAACACAATTCATTTAAAGAGCATTTATAGAATTTTTCTTATAGAATATAGCCACATTTTGTGTGAAACAAAAGGTATTACTGTAGATAATATTCCATGTGATTCCTATGAAGAAAAGACACCAACTATGGTTATCAAAACAGTACTATGACGTGGGGAGGGACTGCAAGTTTTAGAGTTAAGACTTTATTCTACAAAGTATAATTGTTATAATTTCTTTATCTTTTATAGTCTTCTTTCCAGTAACAACCAAGTGTAATTTTTCATTTTTGTTTAATTCTTTAATCTTTTTTTCATCCAAAAACAGTCCAAAAATCTGTTCGGCAAGTGTACTTTACAATCTTCCAACTCGGCAATTATTGTAAACCCGAATTTATCTTTCATTTTCTCCAAATTCACGATTCTATGTTTCTTCCTTTCTTCCAATTCATTTAACTTCTTATACTCTTTAAACTTACATTCTACAATATCATTTAACTCTTTCAAGAACTCCATTTAAATAGAAAAAATTTAAAGACGGAAAAAATGAAATTTGCTAACAATCACTCGAGAAGTCGGGGAGAATGTGAGTAAAACCGCATTCTTTTCAAGAGGTTCTTCGTTTAATTTCTCCAAAATGTACTATAAAATCATCGAGGATTTCTGGTTCAAAATCCATAAAACAAATTCAACATCCAGATAATGAAAAAATACAGGTAATATCTTTTCATAATAAACGTGTGTATCGATACCTACAAACCTAATGTATTCTTTTGAAAAGGAAAATTAATTTTGTCAATGGTTCCAAGAGATAAGTAAAAATTTTTATTCTGTTTTCTAAATTCTGGTAACAAATTTTGTTTGCTTCTTGTCTCCATATTGCAATTTTTGTAAGCAGGTTATTCAAATGTGTTAATTTATTTCGAAATTTCTTAGGTTTAGGTCTTTCTAACAAAATTAAATTACAACCTCTACAAACTAAATATCTTTTATCGATAATTTCTCCTCTATCTAGAACACTTGTAACAGTTGGCATTATACTCTTCCATTTAAACAAAAAGATTTTTTTTATAAATGGAGATTATGGAACTAAGTCTGCCGAGATATAAATTTTTCAGCGCAAATGTTTGTGTGTTACATTTCTACAACAGAGATAAATAGAAATAATTTCATTCTATTGTACAACTATTTAGGATATTATGTGTACGATTACAAAGATTATTCCGGAAGAAATCGAGATTTTTCATCAGCGAAAGAGTATATTTTTGAAGTTTTAGAAGGAATGAAAGAGAATAATATGAACATCATCAATTATTGTAAAAGACAAAATGAATGATTGTGTCTTTGGTGTAGTGTTGTTAGTGTGCGTGTTTGCGCTATGGGGAATCACATCACATTCAACTTCTACGGTGTCTATTGTTTAGAGGACTTGGCCCTGCACTGCTACTGTCCAAACCAAGTCAATGGCTAGGAGCTGTAATTCGGGTCTTAGACTCTGGAATTTTTTTGTTCCCAAGTCTCATTTTTTCTTTGGTAACTACTGTGTAGAAGTTGATGGAGAGAGATACAATTAGGGAATTTGTGTCGGGTGTTTTGTAAGTGTAATGTTTGTATTATGAATGATGTGAATGATGAATGTAATGAACGAATTAAGGAAAGAGAAGGAATGTACGAATTAAGGAAGAGAAGGAATTAAGGAATGAAGTGGAAAGGTGAGGAAGCAAATGGGCGCGCCAACCACAGTTGTCATTACTCGGCTTGTTCTATAGTCATTACACTATGGCCACTCGTTGTAAAGACTTGTCCCCAACCACTGAACGACAACCATGTCTTCCTCAATAAAAAGCGCGCCTGAAGCTCTGGGATTTTGAACCCAGAACCTCAGGCTTTGAAGGCAAGCGTCTTACCAAACTGAGCTACGGAGAGTCTCGAAAGATATAAGCTATATCTCTGCTATATAAGTTGTTCAATTAGGAGTGCTAGTTTTACAAGTTTTATTAATAATTTTATATTTCAAAAACCACTCAACCGATTTTAATGAAAATTTGGTACACATATAGTAAATACTTAACTCTTTCGACCTTAAACTTATCCATAAGGGAGAAATCAATCCCCTATTTCTTAATATTCATAAAAAAAATAAAAAAAAAAATTATCAGGAAAAATCTGAAACTTCAAAAACAAGGCGAGTTCAACTTAAAATTTCATGAAAATAACAAAATTTTTTAAAAACTAACCCCAATCATCCCTTATCTTAAAACTCTTATATCTCGAGAACTATCTGGAGCTTTTTTGCTGAAATTTGGTATATAGGATCAGTAAATATTAAAGTATTTTTTAAAATCATAAATTCCGGGTCCAACCTTAAGATGACCTTGGAATAGTTTTTTTGTTAATATCATCCCCATTTTTTTAAGATATTCTTTTGAAATTAAAAATGAATACTTATATCAATGTCTTTAACAATTCTGTAAAGTTTTAAAATTTATCCGATGAATAATAGTGAAAATAACGTGATTTTTACTGAATTTCTCTAATATCGTTCTTAATCACATCATAGGCTAAAAATTTCTCAGAGACAACAACAACATAACAAATCGCGTTTGTAACAGCTTTTTGAAAATCCATATTGATAATTATATCGTTCTTTGAAACCAGAAATATTTGTCAAACTCTTTGTTGTATCAATGACATAAATAGGTCCTATTCGCTAAAAATTCTTTAGGATTGTAATACATTTCCTTATTATTACAGTAAACTTTCTTAAAATCTTGATACATCTGATACATGATTCTGAAAAGACCTCCGGAAATGTTTAAATTTTGTAATTCATCTGGATAATCAAGAAACCGTTCAAATTTTACTCTGATATTTTTTTACATCCAAACTATCAAACTTTTGAAGGATTTCTTTCTTGATTATTCTGTCTATCTGTTTGAAAAACCTATAATAACGAAACTTGGGATTGAAGATATTTCTATAAATGTTTGTTAATATCGAACGAATAAGTTGTTCCGGAAATACCTTTTTGTTCAATACATTGCCAATCTAGAAAATTAAACATAAGGTTTTGACTTTTTGGTAATTTCATCAATCAATCTAATTTTACTCGTGGTTTTATAATCAATCATTGGAACTCTAATAAAAAAAAATCTGTAATTGTTATTTTTCCATCAACAGGCATAACATTTCCAGTTGCAGTCTTCAGAATCACATCATCGTCTTCTGCTCTTATAAAACTTAGATAAAAATCCTCCTTTATAGAATCGGAATAGTAAACATTTTCAAAAAAATCCTAATCCAAAAATGAGATAAATTTCCAGCTGCTTCAAAAACACCAAATTTAAATATCTGATTCAAAGCCATTAGAAGTTTGAGAAATAACATCACTTTTTGAATACGAAATAGTTCCTTTAATTGTGCTTAATTGGCCCACAGTTTTCGGACTTTCTTCTATCAATTTATTGTGTTTTCTTACTTCAATCTTAGAAAATTAAAAACGGTATAAAAATTATCGATTAATCTAACATTATCAGTTCCAAGATATGCTTGTACCATCTTGTTTTGTTAAAGTTCCAGAAATATAAAACTGGAAGTTAGACGGAGCAAAAGTTATCTCCAAAATCAATATTAAACTCAGTTCTTTTATTCGGTTCATTCAAATGTTGTTTACTAATTGGATAGAAATTTTTAAACTCCGCCCTTTCAATATCACTAGCATATTTTCTGTAGTCCGCCATTTAATAAGAGAAATTTTAAACATCGTGTATCATTTTTTCATCGATCTAATGTACGTTTTTTATAAGAAAAGATATAAATTTTAGTAAAATAATTAAAAAGATTAGAGTCATTTTTTAATTATCTACTTCGTCATATTTCAGGATTCTCTTCCTTAAATTTTGCGATCTCGGTCACATATTTCAATAAAATCTGCACAGGATAGTAACCGCTATCTATAATATTGTTCCAATCAACTGTATCTTTATTTTCATCCAAAAACTTTATACTCAAAGTGTTGATAGAGACAAAGAACAGACATATGATCTTTTAATTGATAATGTATATTTTCTTGAATGAACTCTGATGATAAAGTTTGATATTTAGCAATGTTATACCAATTCAATTTGTTTACGTATAATCTCATCATATCTTCGGATAATTCATATTTTTGAGAAATGTCATCCCAATGTTCTTTTTTCAAATCTCTTTCGTGTTGCATGATAAAAAAGATCGAAAGCACTGTAATGTCCCGCCATCTCTATTTATTAAGAAAAAATTTCAAAATCAAGTTTTTATAAATTGGCTCTTTTTTGAGTTACATTCAGCACATTTTCCAGAAATTCTCTTAACTCCGTTAATGTTTGCATAGTATTTTATATCGTTTGTGGCAGTTTTCTCTTTGCACCTCACACAGTATATGAGCGCCATTTATATAAGGAAAATTAGTCATCGTAACCACCTACTCCATTAAATCTGTTGTCGATGTTTTCAAAAGTTTTATCGACATCTTCTTTAAATTTATTAAAGTTTTCTTCTAGTTTATTTACTTTATCGAGATATAAAGAGTATCGATCATCTATACT
This sequence comes from Homalodisca vitripennis, assembly GCF_021130785.1. NCBI lineage: Eukaryota > Metazoa > Arthropoda > Insecta > Hemiptera > Cicadellidae > Homalodisca > Homalodisca vitripennis. The sequence continues at coordinate 11,060 of NW_025779716.1, forward strand.
TTTAAGTAATTCATTATTATGTGTTATTTGCTCATTTAAACGTGTACCAAAATCTTCAAAAAAAGTTTATTTTCTCATTGAAATGTGTATCAAAATCTTCCAGAATTTTGTTAATTACTTCACCAACTAATACATTAAACACTATTTTTATATGTATTAAAGTTTTTCTTCTAGTTTATTTACTTTATCAAGTAATTCACCAACATCGTCTACTGATCTTCTATTTCTGGCTTCTAACTTGTCATAAACTTCTGTTGTAAAATCTTTAACATGCTGTTTATGATTCTCATAATTTTGTTTTAGTTCATTAAACATTTTAATAGGATCTTCTAATTGAATCATTACAACAACATCAAATGGATTAATTCCTTTACTAACACCGCTAATTCTTTTTCCTTTAAAATCTAAGGCATTTTTAACATTCGGATCATGTAAATCAACAATATCGATGTTTTCTGATAATTTTAGAGGTTTCAAAATTTGTTCTTTAACAACAACATCATGTTTGTCAATACCAGGTCGAACACCGACAATTCTTTTCTTATTAGCCAAACTAACATAATTCTTTTCAACTTTGATCGCTTCAGTAATTTCATCAGCTTTTTCGATATGAGACATTAAATTGGTAAATAATTTTTTTACACCATCATCAACTTCTTTTTCCAATGTTTTTATTTTTATCAGCAACTTCATTTGAACTCATGAAATTTGCAAGTTTGTTATCATATTCTGCTTTAAAATCTTCAATCTCGACAGCAAACATATCTGAATCTGGAAGGTTTTGTAATAAATTTTCTAACTTGTTATCAAACTCATTTCTCAAACTATCAAAATTCAAACTATTATCTACATTTTGAATAATTTGTGTTCCAAATACGTCAAAAATATTTTGTGAATCCATATTTATTAAGCAATAATTTGTTAACAACTTCTTTAAAATCTTTACCATTACTCAGTTCATTCAAAACAAAAACACATAAATGACCACAAATTGGGGGATCTTTATAGTCTTGAATCTGAGAATCATTGTAGTAGACGCTTGATTTTTTCAAATATTTAATCAATTCTATAGGTGGTTTGTCCTCAATTCTTCCATACGAATCAAAATACAATGTATTCTTATCATTTTTATAATAACAAACCCAATGCGTTCCACTTCCCATAACCGAGTCTAAATTCACAATTCCACATTCAAATTTCTTAACTTTTTCAGGTAATGTATCTCTCATGAAGATTCCTCTAAAATGTTTAATATTTTTGCAGATTTCTTCCAATTCCCCGAATGTTAAAGGTTTTAAATTTTTTTTTCAATGTTTGATTTCACGTAATTTCAAAGTTTTTTCATCTAATCCAGATCCTGTAACATCTTCCAACTCTTTATCTAACCAATTTAAAATGTTTCGAACAATAGGAATCACATCCTTTTTTAACGATTGGAGCAGCTTTACGAACATAAGGAACAACATTTTTAACAACTGGAATATTTTCTCCAAAATCTAATAAATCTTTCAAAAGTCCACCATTTTTGAGTTCTTTCAACTGATTATAAGAAAATTCTATTCTGGTTCCTTTATTGTTTTTCTTATGTTTTTCGAGTTTATTGTATTGTCTATTTGTTAAAAATATCTTATCTTCGCCATTTTTTTAGTTGATCTATTTTAAATTGAATACTAACGGGTATTTTCTTCTTAAAAGCGGATTTTATTTTTTTCTTTCTGATTTTTGCTGAAGTTTACGTTCACCTCCATTTATATAGTTAAAATTTCAAGTTCTCTTCGATTCCCATTCCTAGTTTTCTCTTCAAAAACATTGCTCCAGCTGTTGGAAGCGCAACAAATCTTTCACCTAAACTAGCATCTTTTGATAAAAATCTATCCATTGCCTTATCTTGCAAAACTTTATCTGCGATATGTCTGGAATTTGTGTCTCTATGTTTTGCATAAAAAATATCGTGTTCCATAGCAGCTTGATCTAATTTATTTATACCAGGATCTCCTCTTTTTAGTCTTTTTTCGAGTTTTGTGCCAGGCCCCAGATACTGATAAGTTCGGTTACGTGTAATTCAAAAGGTAAATTGTTGATAAAATCATTCAAAAGTCCACTACCTTCAATCATAGATGAACTTATTGCCGGCAAAAACTGGTTTTAAATATTTAATTCCATCAGGTTTTTCAATCATTTCATCAAGTTTGTTCGAAATAAAATCTTTAATCGCTTTCTTTTCGTTCAAAAAAATTGTTGTTTCCAGCCCTTCTCTTGAGCATAAATATAATTAATAATTCCATCGAGTTTTGTCAAATCGTCGATATATCTGTATTCAATCTTATTATCACTGTATTTTCTCACACCTGAATCCTTCGATTCGTTTTTCCCAAATTGGTTTAATCAAATTGAGATATTTTTTACCTTTACTTGACTTTGGTTTCTTAGTTGATGGATCATTATTTTTGTAAATTGAATCAGATTTCCATAAAATTTCAGTATACTTTTTCAAGTCTTCTTCAGAATATAAAACCGTCTTTTGGAACATCAGTGCCTGTTAATAATCTCCATAAACCTTGAGTTCCTTCATATGTTTTTTCATTAATAATGATATCATTATGCTCAAAAATTCACGGGCAAATTTCCAATCATAAAAACTTTTTCTTTTTTCTGTCCCAATACAAACCAAATTTATCATCCTTTGCTCTAGGAAGAAATTTTTTACCAATTTCACCAATTATTATATCCGTTGTTCCAGGACTTATTGGTTCAACTATGGTAGAGTCTTCAATGATTCGAGGTCTAAATGGTGTTGAAGATGGTAATTTTGGCAATTCAAACTCAGATTCTGGTATCGAAATATCAGCAAATTGTCGTACAACTGGAACCAAATTCATCAAATTTTGATTATCGCTTAAAACATTTTCAATTTTGCCCTCAACATTTTTTATTGCAGATGTTACAGGTAGATTAATTTTTTGAATAAATTCTTGTTCTTTTTCATCAATTCGAATCTGTTCTTTAAATTCTTTGATTAATTTCTTTTCTATTTGATCAAGTTTTTTTGCTTCTTCTGAAGTTACGTTCGCCATTTATTTAGGAAAATTTTGAAACGTAAACGTGGAACGTGGAAACGTGAACACGAAACGAGAACACGAAACGTGGAACGTAAAACGTGAACACGGAACGTAAAAACGTGAACGTGGAACGTGGAAACGTGAACACGAAACGTGAAAACGAGAACACGTAACGTGAACACGGAACGTAAAACGTGAACGTGGAACGTGGAAACGTGAACACGAAACGAGAACACGGAACGTAAAACGTGAACGTGAAACATGAACGTGAAACATGAACGTGAAACATGAACGTGAAACGTGGAACGTGAACGTAAAAACATGAAAACAACTAGATTATCACACGTTTATATTAGAAAATTTATTCAGATATTTACCATTTTTAGGCTTCAAAGTTAGATTAATAGTTAAAAATCCTTAGTCTTCCTTCCAAATTTTTATCACACAACTCATTAAAGTGGTTAAAACTCATATCAGATCCCACATAATTGTTATAAATCTTTCTCGAATAGTGATCATCTTGCTTAAAAATACACAACATATTCAGGTTATTTCTTATAACTTGTTTATCAACCTTTGAAAAGCATTGGGAAAGATAGATACAAGATATGTTTTTGTGACGAGACATTACGAAATATTCCTTAATAACGTCCTGATTTTTCCAAAATACAATCATCAAAAACGATTAAAGAAATTCGGTTTACATTCGCTTAACGGAACTATGTCCTCGGAAGCATTATAAAAATGTGATATTTTTTTGTTTAAGTTTTTCTCAATATTTTCAAATCTTTCTTGTAATTTTTCATAGGCGTCTTGTTCTAAAGATTTACTAAAGACGTACAAATTGGAATAAGGAATCAACCTATTGTAGATAAAATTCAATAATAAAGTTGTTTTTCCACATCCACTTGAACCAACAATTAACAATCTGATCGGTTGATCTTTCTTATTTTCTTCAAACGTTTGAAGTTTTATCTGATCTTTTTGCTTTAAAAATTTCTCCATTTAAATAGAAGATTTTCATCTTGAAGCAACGCTTGCGAAAATGAAGCTGTTCAAGTTGACTTCAGAAAGCTCTAAATTAGTTTTAAACTTGGAACATCCTATACACTTAGAGGAAGAATCAAATTATTTTATCGGTTTAAGCGGTTTTTATTCTGACAATTTTGTAATAAATATTAGTGAAAGTTCTCCTTATTGTATAGGATTTAGTGAGAAGAACATAACAAAATATTATGGTTTTAAACAAAGGGTATTATACTTTCGATCAAATTAAAAATTCCCTTAAAAATTATCTGAAAACATTCAAACAATCAGATAAATCTTTAAACTTTGACGAAAACAAGTTTGAAATGCAAAAAAATTATCTCTCTAATAAAATTCAAATAAAATCACCAGTAAGAATAATGTTTTCAGCAATTATTGTAGATTTGTTAGGGTTTGTTCAAGAAACTATTGAGCCAAATCAGGTATATTTAGGAAATAAAACGCCAAAATTTAGACCGTTCGATGTAATTGAAGTGCACTGCAATCTCGTTGAACCTAGTTTTTGAAAACCATACCGAACATTTACACAAAGAATCTGAAATTTTGTTACACATTTTTCCCAAATGTTGCTTATGGATCAAAAATCAGTGAAAAAACCGAATGAAATCGATTATATTCCAATTAGACAAAATATTAAAAGAATTCAAAAAATCGTTCTGACTATTCAAGACTCTGAAGGAAATCTATTAAATAATGAGAGTAAAACAACAATATATTTAAGATTGCAAAAGGAATAAAAATGAGTTGATGATGATGACAAAATTCAATATTTTTACTTAAAAAACAAGGGGCTATTCGAATGGCCCCTTAACAATCTTCATCCTGACACTGTTTTTATCAATGAATCTGGCCTTCATTCTCAAAATAAAAATTACTAGTTAAATTTTCTTTTCTATCTAAATGGAGTCAGTTGTAGACCTACTCAATAATCAACTTAGATTTAAAAGCAAACATATCTTTACAATTGTTGACGAAAATAATGAATTTTGGTTTAAGGCTAAAGATGTTGCAGAAATATTGGAATTTAAAAATACGAGACAAGCTATCATAGATCATGTTAAAGAAAAATACAAAAAAAGCTTTGAAAACATAGATTCTGACAAGGGTATCGAATCGCGACTCTTACAAAAATTACATCCAGACACTATTTTCATCAATGAACCAGGCATATATTCTTTAATACTGAAATCTAAAATGAAGATTGCAGAAAGAAACGTTTCAAAATTGGGTTTTAGAAGAAGTTTTACCGAGTATTAGAAAATATGGCGAGTACAAACTTGAAAAACGAAAAATAAGCAGTTAAAAGATGAAATAAAACAGTTACAAATTAAAGATGAAATGAAATCATTGAAAATAGAGAATCAAGAATTGCGAATGGAATTAATGAAGAGAGATATGGTATGTAAAGATTTTGATAAGAAAAAACACCATGTTTTTGTGTTAATTAAGAAGAATCACATGTGGGAATGGCCTTATTACGTTATCAGAGCTCAGAAAACGAGAAATACCAAACCGATTAAAACATCTAAAAATAAATTATCCTGAATTAGAGATTTTGTTCATTGATGACGAACCAAATTCTATCAATCTGTATAACCAAATGAAAGAATCTTTGAATATTTTATACAACGGAAATCATTTTACTACAAATATGGCAGAATCTCGACTGATTTATAGAATATCTAAATTACACGATGAAAATGTTTCTAAATTTTACTAAAAAAAACTCTCGATTTATTATATTTTGTTTGTAAATGTTTAGCATAACTAGGTAACCATTGTTAGAATTCTTTTTTCATATTCACAAGGCATTTTGTTTTTATAACTTTCGCTGAAAATTTTTTTAGCACAATCTTTGCAAAAAGCATCTTTTCTATCTTTACTATACTGCCAGTTATTAAATTCAGAAATATTTTTAATTTCTTTACAAAAGTAACACTTTTTCTCTTCTAAAGTTAATTTGTTCATTTTATCGTATAATTCCTTACAATAACAGTCTTTTCTATTCTCTTCTTGACACATTGTACATTTCTTTTGAGACTCCATTTATATAGAAAAAATTATTACACGATGAAAATGTTAAACTCTTGAATTATGATATTTTGTTTGTAAATGTTTTTGATAATTATTTAACCATTTTATAGTTCTTCCACATTCACATTGAGTATCTTCATAATATAATCTATGGTGATTCTTCTTTACACAATCTTTACAATATGAGTCTTTCTTATCTCTACTATAGTGATCACTATTAAACTCTGAAATTTTTTTAGTTTCTTTACATTTAAGACATTCTTTATCTTCCAAAGTTAATTTTTCTATTTTATCATATAATTCTTTATGATATTCCCTTTCACAATCTTTGCAATTATAATGCATTCCACCTTTCCTATTTTTATCTTTATAAAATTCATTTAAATCTTTAAATTCTTTGCACTTTGTACATTTCTTTTGAGACTCCATTTATATAGAAAATTTAAAAATTATAGCTTTGATTTTCTCAATTCATATTCATAAAACTTTCCGGTTATTTCTTCATTATTTAAATCTTTTATACTATAAGTTACAGGATCTATGTTATTAATTTGATAAATCACAAAGATTTCTCTTGACCAATTGTTCTTATATTTGTTCGAAAATGTTTGTTTTTTACTAACAATTCTTACATGATCATTGACTTTAAATTTAGTTTTTTCGTGTGAATTTCAGGTGGAACATACTCGAAAACTGTCTCTAATAACTCCTTTTCTGCATCCTTACCTACGTCTTTGGGCTTCATTTTGATTGTGCTGTGAACCGTATCATTATAATTTGTGACTATTTTTTGAAGAATATCGATCCATTTAAAGTTTTTATTAACTTCAAAAAGAACTTTCATTCTCTCATTTTGAGTTCTGTTATATCTCTCTACGATACTTGATTTCTCTTCGTTTTCAGTATGATAAATCTTAATGTTGTATTTCCTCAAAACATCGTTAAATTCTTTATTTTTAAACTCTAAACCCTTATCTGTATGAAGTAGGTTAGGAGGTTTGTGATTGATCCTTATGGCATCTTTTACTATATCTTCGAAAGCTTTTGAAATATCCTTGCCGTTTTTTCTTTTGATAGCTCTTGACCAAGCATATTTTGAGAAAGTATCAATAACATTTAACATATACTTAAATCCATCATTTTGATCTGAATAGTTAGACATTATTACTAAAATCTGCTGCCCATAAATCGTCAATTCCTAAAGTTATAATTTTTCTCTTTTTAAACTTTTTTCGTACTGGTGCATGAATTTCTCTAGCTTCAATCTCTATCTCATCTTTAGTCTTCAATTCTTGCTTAACAGGTTTTTCATAAGGATTCTTTATAAATTTACTCTTATTTGTCTTACATTTTGAACATTTTGCAGCGATTCTATACAATCCATTTTGAGTTTGAACGATTTTTGAATCTATATTTTTCGTTTTCTTTTTACACTTTTGACAGTGAATTAAATCATCTTCCATTTACATATCAAAGTTTCCAAGTTTATTTAATTCGTCTCATATCTCTGTTTTATAGCCATACGGTACTGTATCGATCTTATTTTCTAGGACAATTATTCTCTTATCATCTTTAGCGTTCAGTGCCAGCTTGTTTATGGTAACAGTGTACAACTCATGTTTATAACTTTTGATGACTGTCATCTCCCTAAATTCTTCTTTATCTTCGAACAAACATCTCTTCAAGTTTTCGATATTTATTGTTTTATTTACAACGCTTCTCTTAATTCCTTTACACCTAACTGGGTTTTTATCTAGATATTTGTACGAGTACATCTTAGACCTTAAACCACAAAATTCTTCTAAAACTTCGCTATTTAACTCATCTTTGAATTTCCCTATTACCTTCTTATTTTTAGTAGTGAAACATTCATGATCTTTTGGATAATCACTTGTATCAAAGTCATCTATATTTTCTTTAATAATTTTAAAAGGATCTCGTTTCAATTCTAGAAAATAACTGTCTGTATCCATGTAACACAGATTCAAATCTGGATCAAACTTCTTTAATTTGTTGTAATAAAACTCGTACATTAGCAATTTTGAGAGGTCGAGAACTGAAAAATCCTATGTAAATCGGTTTGTTAAATTTAACCTTTTGTTTGTACATGTGACTCGCTATACAGTTGTCGTCAAAGATGTTAAAGCATTTGAAATTTGTTTTCTTAGCTTGTTTCATTGAAAATTCTTCATTTTCAAGCTTAATATCACATCTGTTTCTCACATTTTCCATAGATTTTCCAAACACTGAGTTGTTCATTAGCTTATAAAAGTCCTTTTCAAAGTCCGCTTGTAGCTTTGGTTCTCATGTTTGTGTTAAAATCAATGTATTCTTTCATAAAAGGCTTCTGATCGAATGCAAATAACTCTATTCACATGTTTCAAAATCATACCTTGTTCCAAATAGAACTTCAAATTTCTCGAATGAACAACGTATTCAGTTTTATCCAGTAGAGTTGTGCAAAGTTTGTTTTTATAATGTTCGGGAGCAAGAGGTAAATCCTTGTGATGTTCGTGTAAATTCGTTGGATATCCAAGATCAACTTCGAGAATATAGCCATAATCTTCGTCGCCAGTGAGTTCCAAAATTGTTTTCTTTCCATTCTTCAGTTGTGTAAGTTTTTGGATCCATCCACTTGATATCACTAAACGGCAGTTTTTGCATTAGGCCATACCCATAAAGGTTATTAGCATCAACGTATAACAAATAGTTTTCGGGCTTTGTCTTATCGAAATCTTTCAAATATTTGTTATTTGCTTTCACATATCGTTTAATACACTGAGAAATGCCCCCGCGAATGCCTTTTTCAATCATCAAATACATATTATAATCGTTAATTAGCTGAAGCTCAATTTTCGTTAATTTTAACATTGCGTCCCATGCGAGACTGGGAGCTGTTAGATAGTGTGCTGGATCAAGCTTATAGCAATTCAAACAAATATTTCTGAAATTTTCGAATATATCAGCAAGCAATAAAACATCTTGAATGTTGTACAAATCAGAGTAATTTCCTAGATTTTTCTCTTTTAATTTGTTCCAAACATTTAAGTAGTGTTGAAAATCTTTCTCAGATATGCTCTCATCTGTCAAAAGTGAATAGAAATCTTGAATTCTCAATTCTTCTGTGTAATCAAGTTTTTCAATACTGTCGATAAATTCATAGGGAAATATTCCTTTTCCAGATAGAATTTTAAAAATCTCGTCGTCGTCATTTGGTTGTCTTTCTATTATCTCATTCAGTCCATCTTGTATAAAATGATTTGTATGTTTGAAGTCTTCTCTCTTTAGATTTTTAGCTAACTTTTCTGTAGACGAGGCCATGAATCTGAACGTGTCTACAAACGAAAACTTGATGAATTTTCTTGGCTTATCACCTTCGAATTCATAGCCATATCCAGAATTTACAGAATAATTTATATATTTTTCATCGGTGTTTGCAATCAAATCAACATTTCCATATTGTTTAGCCAATTCTTTTATGTACAAATGAGTATCGTAATTTGAACATATTGTGGCAGAAAACGGGAATATTCTGAGGAAATTTCAAATTTAGATTGCAACATGCATGAGCTGCGCCTCGAAAACTTGCCGGTTAAATGGACAATGATCTCTCACTTTATTATAACTCTTATCTTTCCAACTATCAGGAGTAAAACCATACTGAATTGACCCAACATCATAAGCAGACCATTCACAGATATGACAAACGTTTGAATTTTGATACGAAATTTCTTCTTCTTCTGTCAATTTCATAGGTTTCATGTTCTTAGAATTATATTTTTTTCGCTATGTATTTCGATAATTTATTGAGTTCTTCAAACAATTTTGTCGGGACGTTTTTCAAATCTTCTTCATTTTTGGCACGATAACATATCGGTTTGTACATGCGATTGGTCACATTCGACACTAAATATAGAGTAAAACCATAAGGGAATGTGCCTCTGAATCTTGGTTGTAGTCGATCTTTGTGGATTGTTCTTGCATGTCGGAATTTTTTCTAATATGCTCTCAAAGTCCATATAAATTACGTACGGATGGTTAAATTTCTTTTGATAATTAGTAAATTTAGTTGTTTTACCTGGAAATGGCATAATTGGCTTACAAACTTCATGATTTTTACAAATTTCTAAGTGATCTGTTAAATCTCCAGATTTGTAAAAAATGGCTTAAACATCTTCTACACAAAAATTTTCTTTCTTTATGTTTAGACAACTGCGAAGAAACAAGCTTATTTAAATCGGTTATCAAAACATAATGAGATTTATCATCTTGTTTAACATACAATAAATCAATGTTTGTTTCAGCGTCATATTTTTCAGAAATTTGTAACGGAACAATGTTAATATTTTCATCAAAACTGTAGACATTGATAGACATTGTTGGATACTTATACTTGGAATTGTAGCTTCGTTTTTCAAATATTTGTATATCTTTCAGAGACATTGGATACTCAAAACCTGAAAATATTTCGTCATTCACAAATTTTTCGTATTGCTTTACACGTTCACAGTCTCTTTCTGGTTTTTCAATAGCACATCTTATTGAGTAAATAAAGCAAAAATCATCTCTATTTTTTATATTTATACAAGCTTTTTTATCTTTGATATTCTTTGGTAAATCGATGTATGATCCTGCATTCATCATTTCGTGTTTGTTAAGGCTCAAAACTAGTTGTTTTACAACTTTTAAATGTCCATCCGGAACCTTTATTTGGATTATTCGTTTGTTCTCGATGTGTTAATTTATTAAATTGCTTATTAATAAAGTCGTTTACGTCAAAGATTTCGTCTGCTTTGATAGTAAAATACATTAGACATGTTTGCGGTTCACCATTCACTAAAGTTCGTTCGTATTCACATTCCAAAGAGAGATAGCCCTTCATATTTTTAACATTTTCTTGAAATTTCTCGATTAAACTTTTAATTTCTGACCGCATAATTAAAAGATATTTGTAAATTGACATGGAATTGTCGTTCAAGTTTGTTAAAATGTATTGCTTGAAAAGACCGTGTATTGAGGATAAAACTTCTACATCAATGATATTTTCGGATTTTACTTTAAGAGTTTTATCAATTTCTTCGATCATTTCAGACTTGGTTTTATCGTTAGTACCGATAGCCAACTTTTCAGCTATTGAATGAAGTTTTTCATCATTAAATAGGTCGAGATTTTTCTTTTCAACTTTGAAATTTCTCTTTAATTCACGTAATTTCTCAATATTAAACATGTTTTCGTGATCGGCAATTTTATTTTCTCTAGCCCATTGTCTTAAATAATTTAGTTCATTATCGTAAATTTGCTTGTTTTTTTCGTGACTTTTAGAATTATAATGGCGATCATAGTTTTTTCTTAAAATTTCTTTTTTGCAGAACGGACATGATATTTTTTCGCGCTCCATTTAGATAGAAAAATTTATTTAACTAAATGGTGCTTGTAAACCAACGATTGCGCCTCTCACGGCGTGATATCACTACGGATATGACGCAGGCGAAGCGATTATCGTGATGGTCGGTCTGTAGTAGCACACCTCGACTGTCATTGAAGATTTTTCCTTTATTCGTAGCAGATTTGACAACATTTTACAAAGCACAGCTTAAGAAAGTAGAAGCTCAGATTTGGTTAATTTTTCATTCCACAGAGTAGATAGTAATGTACCGATCGCTTTTGGAGACGAACGACTGTAGATTCGGTTAATTTTTCATTGAGATTTGCTGTGTTATTTCTCAGCTTCCTTTATGGTACATTGAACAGTATTTTACATTGCTTTTCGGTCGGCTCCGAAAGTGCGCCAGGAACCCCATATTACTATCTACTTATATATATATATATATATATATATATATATATATATATATATATATATATATATATATCTGTGTGTGTGTGAGAGCGCGTGTGCGTGTGTGTGTGCGTGTGTGAATGTGAGAATCAATAATTAAATGTAATTTAATGGGGCAAATATTAAAAAGTTTTAATTCAAGGTCTATATTATACAAGGTATGAATTTGGCACACCACGTGACACGTATCATCCCTCCCTGTTTCTGCATGTAAACTTTCACATCTATAGCTCATGTTTATTCTTCCCGCCAAATTTAATGTCAAATGGACGCAGAAGTGCGCAGAGAGAAAATATTGTTACCGAGTTTTAAAATTGACTCCACTATTTTTCTTTTTGCTCTTTTAAACAAAGTTACATGTTTAAATCACAAATTATTTGTTCTGTGTATTTTACGATTTAATCATCCAGCCTTTTCTCTGTTTCATTATAATTACCGATGTAAAAATATATAAATATCCACTAACTCTTAGCTAAATACCATGGAGTGACATTCACCAATATTGAACTGAGTGTTAACTCTATATATATATATATATATATATATATATATATATATATATATATAAAGCTTCATTCTGAATTTCGAGTCTATTCTTCAGTTCGTTTTGGATATATAATGCGGAAAAACAGTCAGAAATGAGATATTCTGACTCCATGAGTAATAGGCTTCGGAAAACTCAGACAATGGAACCGTAATAATAATTATTAATAAATACAGCAATTAGAATTTAGTTAACTTTTACTTAGGAAGGTCTCTTGAAATTGTATTAGATTTATTTTTTATTTTAATAAATTAGATAATACTTTATTCTAATTTATTATAATTATCACTTTCTGTATAGTTTTTGCTGCTAAATAAAACAAAATCTAACATTATCGATATAGTTAACTGATTTATTTGTTTCAAGTTTTTTTATTAAACTGCGATTTCCGGATGGGTTCCCATCACAAATAAAATTTTACGGAGTGATGTATGACGAAGAATGTAATGTCGGTAAGACGTGCAGTTTTATCACAGTTTTATTTCAGACTGAGCTGTATCTAGTAGCTTCGTATGTATTATCGTATATCAAACATTGTATTGAACATCAAATAATGTATTATTATAAAAACCTCATATTTATAACAACTAATTAGAATTAAGACACTGAAATCTATGTTTCTGGTTTAAAACATTTTTAAACGTGATAACATTTTATATTGATTACGAATTAAAAAAATATACCCAATTACAATGTGTATAGCCTCCTTTTTATGCGGGGCCGGCAATTAACTTTTTAAGTGTTGAGTAAATACTACACAACTGTTAAGCGACTACGTCATAAAAAAGGCTAAAACGTCAGTATTTAAATAAAAGGTCATTCTAAACCATCGTTCCATGAATATATTCCTGCTTCTATTAGAATATTTGTCTCTGTTCAGTGGAGGACTGACTGACAACCCTATATATGGCTTTTATCCTTTATTTAATGCGTACAGCTTGCAAGTTAGTAGTCATATAGAAGCTGATCGTTAAAGCAGTTTCACGTCCTGAAATGGCTTATGATACTGTATTATCATAAGCAATAGCAATCGTATTTAAAATTGATCTTGATAAATTTCTCCATATTACTATAAAATGCTACTTAATTGAACGAAAGTTGTATTCAGTAAAGTCCTTTTGAGAAGTATAATTCCCAACGATAAATGAGAAAATAAATATCAAATTATATACACGTGTAGAAGTATCGCATACTTGTCGGGGTTTATATATCTAATATGGAAATATTGAAAGGCAGATTTAAAGTGCTTGAGCCAGTAACGAGCTATATAAGGTGTCTTTATATTATGTATCCTGTCCTTTTATACTTATTGCAACCATCTTCTGTATATTGCACGTTGTAAACCTGGTTTTTCTTGTAAATTATGATATTCTTCCTTATTTTCGTTAAGTTATACAGCTTTGGTGGTAGAGTTGATATTCATTTTAAAATTTTTTATGTCAAAAAATATATATTGTATTTCAAAATATTTCATATTCTGATTGAGTTTTACTACAAACCGTTTATATTCATAAATATAAATGAGAAAACGTGTTTTATAGTAATATTTCTATGTAAATATAAAACATATAGTACCTCTTGTGTCTGTTTCAAATGTTAAGTTTTTCATTTATATTGTAAAAAGTGCAAGAAAACATTTGCCTCAAGCTGAAATACTAATAGCTTAATCAAGGCACTTTCATAATAGAAATACTTATTTTAATATCGTCATTTCCATGAAATTTAGGGAAAATGGATTAAATCTTTGTGTAAAATTTGCAATACTAAAATTTTTAAGTCTTACGATAAAATATTATTTTATACAAAAATAATTAAGGAAGTTAAAATTCTAAGAATACATCAAAATCATTTTATACGATCAAGTCACTTTTAATTCGATAAATATACGGATGTAAACCACCACAAATAATTAAGCTGGTATTGATTTTGTAGGTAATGTTATTACGAATTTTCTAATAAAAAACTCTGTCGGTAAATTTAGAATAAAACATATGGCTAATATTAAATATCCGTAAAAAGATAATGTCATGAGATTAACATTTGAACCTGTATATACTGCGGTGCAAAGCCGTATAATCTGCTCTATTTCAAATCTACAAAAGCACATCCCAAACGTTACGGGGTTTATTGACATGATTATGTATACAAAACAATAGTTTTATATACATAAAGATTTCATACAAGTTTGTTAAATTATTTTTGTAATTAAAGCCATCCTTTTAGTTTGTGTTTTGTCCCGGATTCCTTACTCTACTGTTGATAAGTAAATTAATTTAGAATTCTTTTATTATGATTAGGTTTTCCTTTTATTTTAATTTCCACGCTATTACATGGTATTTGCAATGAATTTATTTACTATTACAGTAATCGTATTGTTTTCAATTCAAAAATAATTTATTTCTTTACTACACGTTAATTGCAAAAGAAGTGATCAACTATTCCCTATTTTCCTGCATTAGTCCCTTCATTTAAAAACATACAAGTTTGTTAAATTATTTTTGTAATTAAAGCCATCCTTTTAGTTTGTGTTTTGTCCCGGATTCCTCACTCTACTGTTGATAAGTAAATTAAATTAGAATTCTTTTATTATGATTAGGTTTTCCTTTTATTTTAATTTCCAAGCTTTTAAATGGTATTTGCAATGAATTTATTTATTATTACAGTAATCCTATTGTTTTCAATTCAAAAATAATTTATTTCTTTACTACACGTTAATTGCAAAAGAAGTGATCAACTATTCCCTATTTTCCTGCATTAGTCCCTTCATTTCAAATCTAGATTCTAGAGGTCATGACTTGGAGTCTAATGGATATCATAATATCTTTCTCGGGTTTATATTTTAAGCTTAGCAAAGTAAAATACTATTGGATCTTAACGGCGTCCTTAATATCATATTTCTTTCAACCACCATCGAATTGTATTCATTTTTTTTCAACCCGAGAATTCGCGTCGTCCAATACACATTTTGTGGCAATTCTCGTAAAGACCTCAGGCAACATTAGACAGAGTTTTAAGTGTTATGTAATTATTTATTTTGCTGTATCTGGCACCTTCCCCCTTGAGTTTTCTCACATCATTTATTATTGCGCTAAGAGTAACATAAATTTTTTTTATCTTTTGCCTTCTTTTTCCTTAACGTACGACTTGGTTTTATATCATGTTTTCTTGCTTTAATATTATTAGTTTATTACTGTAAAATACAGGCAGTACGGAAGTAGTTACAACAGTAAAAGTCAATTCTAGTTTCTTCAGCTAGTAATACAGTGCAGCTTCTATTTTTATCTATTTTCATACGGAATAGTTCATTTACATATATTTATAAAAGGGAAATTATGTACTTCTGTTTAAAATGTTATTTATATTTTATGAGTTTTAAATTTTAAACTATACAAGCACGCGATACGTGAAAAGTAACTTATAAATATGTTATTAAACACGGTTGGAAAGAAATTATCTCTGTATAGATAGTTATATTGCCAGTGGCTAGGGGAGTCGCTAAGAAGGTAAACCGTTTTCAAAGAGAGGTACAATCCACCCTTTGTAAGAAAACCCTTCCAGCATATTAATTACCTAAAGTATGACTTGGTTGCTTCTCCTTTACGTTCCTAGTAAACTGTACTGTCAATACATACTCATATATTTTTATTTCTGTATTTATTTAGTGTGGATTTTTTATATGATGGTAGCCTGTATGCTCCTATGAAATATATTAATTATATAAAGTTAAAAACTAATTGAAGTATATACATTTGTTCTGTTATATGTTTACCATTTTCTAGAATACTTCCACCTGTATGACATATTTCTTGACGTTTGAACTGTCTCAAGTTTTCAGGTATAGAAAATATTTCAAGAACATAATTAAAGCACGGGCTCCCAGTGTAATATTTTTTAAAACTTTACAAATCACAGAAGAAACCATGATTTAAAAAATTAATAAAACGTTGTATGAAAGTTATTAATATGAATGTACAATATATTTTGCAGGTTGTACATAGCACCTGTTTTATATATATATATATATATATATATATATATATATATATATTAAACATGTAATATATTTAGGAGTGAGTTATTATAATATGATACCAACATATGCCTCTAATTTTGGTACATTACTACAGGTATAGTTTTATATCCTAATAGAGATAATAATGTAGGTTGCACTCCTGTATCTTTTCAATTGTTTCGATGTTTCTCCCATAATACTTTATCAGAATATGCCTATGAAGACATGCTTTGGTTAGTCAAAGTTTTACCTATCCCCAATTTAGATTGAAATATGTCATTACTTTAAGCTTAACATGTTTAATATATCGTATTATTGGTGTGGAATTTGTGAAAAAAACAGTTAAGTTAGGTTAGGTTAAGTTAGTTAGAGTGTGAAACAAACATTTAAAAAATAAATTTAGCCTTTTAATCGTATCTTGGTTTTTTGTCTCTATTAAATGACATAAAAATAAACTTATATATATATTAAATTTGTATAAGTTCCAATAGGCTAATTTAATGTCAATAAACATTCAATCACAAAAAGTACTTGCTCCGCCGGGACTCGAACCCGGATCTCTCACTTGCTGGGTGAATGTATTACCATTACACCACGTAGCCCTTCCTTTTTACTATATTTTACTTTATATATAGTTTTACTACATATATAGAACAATATTTGAGCAATTAGAAAAATATTTTAATTATTATTTATGTTATTGTCATATGTTGTTATTGGAAAAGTGGGTTTTAATAACTAGCAACATATTAAATTTATATCGACAAGTACCTAAATTTACCTTAAGCTTTAATAAATAATATTGGCAGATGTTTCATGTCATATTTGTATTTTGTTGCATAAATACACTTTAACATAACGAAAACATTAAGTTACGTCTAAGTTGAACACACGTAACATTAAGTTAAGTGTCTAAATAAAGTAAGATCTGATATAAAGTTTATCGAGACACAGTAGTTAGCATTCAGATGGGCTGGAGCAGAGTGGTCCAATCATTAGTGACCTGACGACATAGTAATGCAAAAATTATCTTCATTTGCATTCTGGGATAATTTCTCAATACTTTGTAACAGGAAATAGACTGACACCACTTAGTATACAGATAGACTGGAGCAAAGTAGCCCAATCATTAGTGACTTGAGTGACAACTACTGTTATATCTTACTTAACAAATAGTTACGAGATGGTTATATTTTTTGGCTTTCTGGGATAATATTTCAACAGTAACATATTCTATGCTATTCAGAAACTTTCGTAAATTTTGTAGATTATTTATTGTAAACGTTTGATGTTCAAGTACACTGATTATGTGTATTGTATCAATTTTCTTATGAACCATAAATTCTACATTTTTATAAATTTTCCTTAAGTGAATAACAATCATTACCAATATACTTTTAATAATTACCTAATTCAAGGAACAGTGAATTTTAAAATTTTTATATCTTCAAATGAATAATACTTTTAGCTACCCAGTTTGATCATAAAAAAATTTAAAGAGGGAATGAATTCTTTTATTCGTAATATATCTCGTTATGTATAATATTATAAAATAATATTACAATATGTAATAATGTTTACATGTAGAGCTTTCGACATTTTTTAAATATTTTTTGGCCTTTATATAAATCATGCAATACTATTTTATTAATATCAGTCTATTTTTATTTAATACACAACAAATATGTAATATAATGTTAATAATATAAGATATTTTTTATTTAAAGTACCATTTATTTGATTATAAGGATATTGCTATTAGATTTTATTTAACAGTAGCATTTAATACACGAAGTATACTTTCATATATTCTTGCTTTCACAGTACTTAGATATATGGTTCGCTTTTTCGAGATGAAAAACCGTGGTGAATGGATGGAACCTAACTATGTCATTAAAGGTTAATGTATTATAAAATACGTTACATCACAGAACATTGGAAGATGGCAGTCAGATGTGGAGATGGAAAACCTACAAAGGGAGCAGTTATTAAGGAACGTGTCCAGATTGCGGAAGCACAACAATTGTGTGTCAGCTGGAAGGAACTACGATTACAACAAAGCGTTTATGGAGCTCAGGGATCTTTTTGTGACCGAATATTTCCTGAAGTCTTTTGTCAATGAGCCTCCATGGAAACATTCCAACAAACTTATAGGTTAAAAATATAATTCGTATATTTTATGAAAAACAATACTGTTTCACTCGATACCGTTTATTTGTGAGATCTTTTACACAGGAATCAGTTTTATTCCCAAAGTATTTTCTTATAAGAAAATACCTATGAGTTTTATTTTTACATCTACTCATAACTGTACAGAAGTTATCCCACAAAATATAGGTATAAGGGAAGTTTTGGTATAGCGTGGAAATACAATTTTATTCTTCTAACTAAAAAGATTCTTGTAATACTTCAATGTTTTTAGAAATTTACTAACACATTCATACATACACACAGGCACGAGGGAATGTTTGTATGACTGTGTAAGTATTGGAATATTTACTGTATGAGGAAGTGTAGCTACACAGTGTAGATACTAAGTTTTATAATTGTAACTACCGAATATTTAATTTACAATCTTTTAGTAAGTACAGAACATTTTGTACTTATATTTTTATGTTATTTATATTTTATGGATTTAGTTTTTAAATTATAGAAATACAAGATAAGTAAAAAAATACTTATGAATATGTACGTAAACACGGTTGGAAAGTAATTATCTCCGGACACAAAGTTATATTGCCAGTGGCTAAAGAGTGGCTAGGAAAGTAAACGGTTTTCGGGAGAGAGGTACAATTCAACCTTTGTGAGGAAACCCTTCCAGTATAATAATTACCTGAAGTATGCCTCGTTTGGTTCTCTCTATATTCCTGGTAAACCGTACTGTCAATACTATTTTTATATTATATTTTTTTATTTTTGCATAGTGTGAAATTGTTATATTTAAAGCTTTTCTGTATGCATTAAATAATCTTTTTCATTATATAAATATAAAAACTCTTGAAGTACTTTTTTTGAGGTACTGTTTACTATTTTCAAAAAAAACCACTTTTTTCTTTACCTTTTAACTGTCCCAAGTTTTTTTGTATGGAAATATCCTAAGAACATGACTATAACACGGCCTCCCAGTGAAAAAATGTTAAAACTTGAAAACATGAAAAAAGAAATCATGATTTGAAAACAAATAACTAAAAACATTTTAAGAAAAATATTATTGATAAATATTTTCAAATATATTTAGCACGTTAAATATAGTACAATATATGAGAAAAATTTAATATATAAAAGGGTGAGTTTTTAAAATATTATATTAACATATGACTTTTCTTTTGATTCTTTGCTACAGATATTATTATTATAATCATAATATAAATAAAAATGAAAATTCAATTCTTCCATGTTTACAAATATTACGATGTTTGTCCTCTATTTTTTTTATCAGAATCTGCATAATTAGGCAAGCATTGGTTAATTAAAAGCGATCCATTCTCCAATTATGATAAAAAATTTTCTTAATTTAAGCTTAAATGTTTAATAAATTGATAGTCTGAAATTTGGATAAAGATTTTAAAGATCAATTTAATCTTATAATCATATCTTAGATTGTTCTTCCCTAAATATATATACATATATTAAATAAACATTGAATCACAAAAAGTATTATAAACGCATATGTGACATATACGGCCAAATACAAAATAATTTAAGCGTAACATGTAAAGCTCTGTGGTGTAATGGTAGCACATTTACCCGGAAAGTGAAAGATCTGGGTACGGGTCCCGGTGGAGCTCCAAAATTGTAGATTTCAATGAACATTGATTCATTTTTTGTGATTTAATGTTTATTGAAATTAAATTCGGCTCGTGATATTTATTAAACCTGAATTGTGACGTGTACTTAACCTTGTTAAATTAATGCATATTTTTATTAACAAACTATCAAAGTATGGATGCCCTTTGCTGTCTTCTATATTAATGAAAATGACTGGGGAACATAGTCTACAAATACTCCATTAAGAAATAGCACTGAAAAAGTTAGGATAATATACATTCTTTAATTCTGTATTTACCGTTTTACCGTAATACGTTTTATATAAAACCAAACGGAAATACAACAATACACTTCTCGCTAGATTCTTGTCGATAAAATAACCACGGTCTAAAGAATCTTAGGATTGTGGTACACATCGGTGGTTGGGCCTGAATCAGCCATTGTTCCTGTGGTAATTACACAGCCTGAAGTGAATACTCATCCCCTACCACCCTCCCCCACAAACACTCAATATAGTCACCACCGCACTGTGTCTCTGTTGAGATTCACATCCATGAATCTCTCAAGCACGCGCGACCTAAGTGAGATATGTTAATTAATTAACGCTGTATTTCTAACCGATATGGGTAAAAAAGAATAATACTTTTACTAGCTAACAGTAGGTACAAACGATTATGCATGTATGTATGTATGTATATATATATATATATATATATATATATATATGTATACGATATTAAACATTTATTACTTGTAAGAATACAAAACCTAAAATATATATATATATATATATATATATAATATAAGTGGTTTTCAAGATGAAATATGTTATTGTGATAATCACTTACATAAGTATTACTTGTCCAAAAAAAGGGATTTTCTATAATTTTATTTTTCTACATGGAAGTTTTAATGAGGTATTTTATTACTAAATGCGTATTACTTTGGGACTTTACTCCAGTTGTATCTAAATGACTTATTGTAACTTGATATTATGTTACAATTTTATGTATTCACCTAAATTACCAAAGCAAGACTAATAAAGCAGTTTTGGTTAACAGTAAATATTTTGTAGCAGTATTTTTTTAATTTCTTAGGTAACTAAATTGGGTATTTTTATATGGTGTTTACTTGATTATTATTTATTATCAGATGATTATCTTGTTATTCTGTTTCTAATGGTGTAATAAATAAAATTAAAGTAACAACTATTTATACTAGTAAAAATGTACTTTAAAATAGCAAAACACATCCTACTACACAAGTTAATGCCTAAAAACTACATCCAACAAACCAATATATCCACTGGTTCATCTTTCGAATAAAGCTGTTCGAAATATATTTTTTTTTAATTTGTCATGGTAATGTTCTTTAACCAATGAATGCGCTTCTAAGGGGAAATTAAGTTACCATATATTCACCAAGAACAGAGTTCGGATCATAGGAGATAATACATAATCATACATTGACGGCTACGAGCAACATAGATAGATAAACAGAAAAGTATGAAGCTGGTGATATCTACCGTCTTTACTGAGAGTTTACTAGACTAATTTATACCCAGAATTCAAATTCAGTGCATAATTTGAGAATAAGGGTGATTGGTTGACTAGAATGGATGTAGAATAAAAAGGTACCTTAAATGCATCACCGTGAGTAGTATGGATGCTGTATATATCTGAGAATCTCTTGAATTTAGTAAAATAGATCTAATATTATAGGACCGAAAATAGGGAAACCGAGACCACTTAACACTAGTATAAACTGTTGGAAGAGTTGGACTCAAACTAACATTTTATATATTGAGTGAATCCTCAAAAACCACTACAACACCACGTAAATTAGCACTTGCGGTCAGAGAAAAGAGCAATACGACGATAATGGAATGACTGCCATGTAGGTAGTTAGGGGTGGTGCCGGGTTTTTATTTTATTATACGAATGCATGAACAGCAAACCATTATCTCTCTTGAGGTACATATAATTGATTTATCAATCGTTCTTAACAACCTAATATTGAACTTAAATATTGGAAAATCATCAATTCACTTCTTACGTAAGAAATTTTTATCTGATATACATTCACTCACGTATGCCCAATATTGTGTAAAAAGCAAATTTTATTAAATTGAATTCCCTCCACGAAAAATGTTTAATTTTATCTAGATCTACCAGTATTGTTTTTGGTGATGTGTGTTTGTACATATATATAGTTTAGGAAATGTTATACTAAATATATATATATATATATATATATATATATATATATATATATATATCATGTTCCAAAGTGTCAAATAGTAAGCCTGTCCCAGTCGATATTGTTGGATTGTTTGATTATAGTGACCTTCCTAATACCTATCTTAAAACAATTAAAATATATGTTATTTTAAGGTTATCTTTATTGGTGTATTATAGAAATAGTTGCGCTAATTATATTATTTCATGTTTAGATCAACTTTAAATTTATCTGTAATATCAATCGAATTTGGAACGGAGAGAAACAATAAATGTATAAAATGCTTATCTTATCAAAATTTATATATAATGGAGAAAAATCAATGTATATTTACAATTTAAAATAAAGTTTGTTTTTATCCATATTGTGCAATTCTTTGAAATACTAAAAATTAACTGATATGGTTTTATGTCGATTTTAGAGAATATTTAATTATATAGTTGACGAATATGAGCTATTTGTATTATAGTACTTTTTATACATAGTATTGAACGCAATACTGAATGAATTGAATTTTACAATTTTACAAGTACTTTTTAAAGTACTTGTAAAAAACTACGTAAATTTCACTTAATATACTGTAATTAGTTAGTACTCGTAGAATTGAGCTTATTAAAAATAACTATTATTATCAAAACTAAAACACCATACATAGTTGTATGTATGGTGTTTTAGATTTTCACTAATAAATGTGCCGCAGCGTGATGAGGCACTTAAGCTGTAGCAGGAACAATAGGAGCGTAAGGAACGCATTAAGTGATTACGGCTTTGCAGGAGAAGTACAAATTGCCTCATTACCACATAGATTGCAGTAAACCTTGCGGCAAAAGGAAACCATTAAAGTGGAGGCTTGGATTGATAGCTGAAACAACTCTAGACTTCTGCTGACAGTAGTGGCGTGCCTACGCTGCTGTGTTATTTTTAAGAACGTAATAAATTTATGGAACTTACTGGATTTTTAGACGTTAGAGTTCTTGACTTATTTTCACAGTAATGGTGAAACTTCACCCTTGTTTACTGTTAGAAACTGAATAGGTGTTTGGAAATTACTGGATTGATAGGTGTACCATTTCATAACTTCTACTGACAGTAAGTGAGAGTAGCCAGGGAAAGAATGAGTCTTTGAGGCATTTTAAAGTTCAATTCTCTGTTTTTCCAAAGCCATTGTTAAAATGGCATATAAAAATGTCAAGGAAGCCACCAGTTAAAAGTAAATTATGTGAAAACATTAGACAGAGTTATGTCTCACGCTGTCAACAGACGAATTGTCTCACAGCCTTTATTCCCGTTCGCAATTATTGATATGAACATTATAATTATATCCTGGCTACTTTTTCCCTAACACAGGATGTGGTATTCTATCTTGTTTTCTTGCTTTAATATTATCGGTTTACTACTGTAAAACATACAGCAGTACATAAGTAATAACAAACTCAAAAAGAGAAATATAGCTTTTTAACGTAGTAACACAGTGCAGCTTCTAAGTTGCATTGTTGTTCATAGTCAATAAATATTTTATTTAGAATCTTGTGATAAGTATAGGAAACTTCGTTCTCAAATTTTTTATATTTTACTGGGTTTACAAACAGATGGGCTGGAACACAGTGGGCCAACTGTGTTCCATTACTGACCTGAGTGACACTTACCTCTCTCCTTGTCTAAAAAATAATAGTAATAATATATATTTTCAATCTTGGAAAATTTCTGAATACTTCAACTGTAACAGACTTTATTATTACGAAAACAGCTTTTTAAGATTATTAAATGTATTCATTTCATATTAAAGGTAAACACTAATGTTTGTGTTGTATGACTAATTATATGTAAACAGTAATTTTTAATTATAAATTTAAGTTATGGGAATAATAATAGTTAACATTATACTTTTAGTTCCTTCGTAATGCATTAGCAGTTTATTTTTTAATTTAAATATCTTAAACTACATATTGCTTTTAACTAATCCGTTTGTTCAATTTAAATTAAAGAATTATTAAAATTTTATGTTGCTGATAAACTTTTTATGTAAAACGATTAGCTATTATTGTTTCTTAAATATATTAATGTTAACATGTTTGTATTTTGATCTTAATTATTTTACTATGCAGCAGTATTTTGATAATTTAGTTAACTATATTTGTTTTATCAGTATTATATTTTCTTAACAACAAATATTTATTTTAACGGTAAAATATAAGAAATTGATATCTAAAGTAACATGTCGTTTAGTATAAGAAATGTGATATTCTTTTCAAGAGTAACATTTATGACGCGAAATATGCTCGTATGTATTCTCTTTTTTATTTTATTTCGTTTTCTTCTAAAACAAAAACAATTGTCACGTAGTGAATAGTAGGTAAAATCCAAACGATATAATTAAAGGTAAATGAATTTTAACACATCTTATATTTTAAACGATTAGAAGATTTTAGTCAAACGTTTAGATGAAAACCCTACAAAGGAAGCAGTTATTAAAGAACGGGTCCAGATTGCGGAAGCACAACAATTGTGCGTTAGCTGGAAGGAAATACGATTACAACAAAGGTTTTATGGAGCTCAGATGCCTTTTTGTGACTGAATAGTTCTTGAAGTCCTTTGTCATTGAGCTTCCACGGAGACACTGCACGCTGATGTAGGAACACGTGAATTGAAAATGTTTACTCACTAAATAAATTGTCTAAAAATGTAAATTTTATCTTATTTTAAGGAAAACACAAAACTTCTTCATTGCATTTAAGACAGCTTCATCAGAGGAACCAGTTTTTTCGTGAAGTATTATTTTTTATATATAGATAATATTTATATTTACGTTATTAATAGTATTTAATTATATTTGTACAGAATTGTTTCTTAAAATTACACGCATAATGGAAATCTTGGCTGTAGTAAAAGTTCAAAATGAACTTTTAGTATGTTAACAGTAGACCTTGCGCCCCTTGCGGACCGCGCCCTGATTGGTCGAGAGGGGGTCACGTGATCCAAGATGGCGGCGCCCATGTATCACGTGTTAAAAAAATAGTGGTGCGGGAGAAATTCCCTCATGTGCGGGAGAAATTCCCTGCTCACACTCTTATCCTAGTGTTTTGGGGTGATTTGGGGTGTCAAAATCGGTGTTTTTCGGTAAAATCGGTGACTTTGGGTGTGAAAATCGGTGTGTTTTTCGGTAAAATCGGTGAATTCGTTACATATTTTACAAAACACTTCACCGCACACATGTTTTGACTTACGATTGTTCAAAAACACAAGCCTTTGGCACTGTAAACATTTTTTTACCGACTTACAACGTTCACTCTTGTGGGCCGCGAAACAAATCTGATTTTTTCATGGTCATGTTATAGTCAGGGCAAACTATTCCTCCATGCTCCCTCTTTACAGGGTGGAGAGACTGTCTGGCACGCAGGACAGACATTTGAACACCTATGTACACCTTTGTGGTCGTAAGGGACATGGCACGCTTCACAATAGAAATGGCACGCAAAAGCTGCAGTTAGGCTAGTTATTACATTATAATGGTTTTCGTGATACAACAAGTTAATTTTGTACAAAGCACTTTCATTATTACCATTAAAATACACTTCTCGGCCTTTACTGTTGTAGTTATAAACTGTAATATTATACTTTTTTCAGGTGGTCTTGAAATTTATTAAGTTCGGGGACCCCCGCTCCCTCTCTCGGTATTTGAACTCGGGCTTTGGCCATCAGTTTTTTCGCCTTTGTTGTTTGTCTCGCGCCTTTGTCTTTTTTTATCAATTCATACTCGGGATCTTTTTTAGCATTGGCCTTGGCCACTACCAGTGCACGCGTTAGACACAGATTATCACTATTCTTAATGACTACGATACCTCTACGTGCTTTACATTCTTCTTCAAAGTTATTATAAAAACCTGGTCTTACTCTAGCACTACCTACAGGAAGATTAATTCTAGTACACTCTACTCTAAACGTATCGGTAGATTTTACTGATTCGGCATTACTTTGAATTATACCACCAAAAATTTCGAATAAAACATCACTTTTGACTTGGTGAGCCGGCCGAAACGCTACATAACCTGGCTCTTTACTTTTTAAATTTAGACTGTGAAGTGTAAATCCTAGGTAGTCTGAATCTGAACAGTTTGATATCATGTCATCGACTAATTTGGAAAATCCGGTTCTTAACCAATCAATTTCACTTACGTTATCTGGTACTGTATTAAATTTGAAGGTGGTCTTGGTACCGTAAACTCTATATCTTTTTACATACGTCTCGTTTTTTACCTAGCGTTTTTACAGGATCCAGTTCCATATCCATATATACAGGTTCAGAATCTACTTCAATATTTTCGTAAGACATGTTTAAAACTAAGGATATATATGGTATTATAGAAACGATATTACGTTAGAAAAGCAACTAAAATGACTAAAAAGCTTAACTGCTACTAGTAACGATAATTTCTATTTAGATTAAGAAAAATAATTACAAGAATAGTATTAACGGTAATTAAAATAAGTATTAGTAAAAATATTTTAACGTATTAGATTGAATTATTTTACTTCAGTAATATCAAAAGATCGTAATTGTTTAAATAATTGTGTAAAACTCAGAGCGACACACGTCCTATCTCCCTGACCTCCCGCACGGATCTGACGGGAGAGAGAGGAAGGAGTGCCGGCCTCTCAGGTTCCACCAATCAGAGCGCTTAGATACTATTTACATCCAATCAAGGACGCGCTTATTCCAGCCAGTGGGGAAGCGCGAGATTTTCTTGTTCATAGCTGGCTAACTCAGGTCTATTTATGTTACAGACTTCCTCTGATGACGTCACCACCACATATTGCTATGTGTGTGGCGGGAGTGAAGAGTGCCAATGTGAATAGTTGTTTAGAAATAGTATAATAAATTAGTTTTTTACCCAAAACATGTTTTATTTTAAACTCCTGGAACCCTATGCTCAGCTCTATATCATCACACAATAAGGTACGATTCGTCTTTATTTCTCTTGTTTAGTTTACTTTCCCGCCCTTTTCACATTTGAGGTTATGTTCCCCTGTTCCCGCCAATTTCACAATTGAGGTTATGTTCTACTGTTCCCGCCAATTCATCATGGGCGCAGCCATATTGGATACGCGGGAAACCAAGAAAGTGAGGTTATGTTCCCCTGTTCCCGCCAATTTCACAATTGAGGTTATGTTCTACTGTTCCCGCCAATTCATCATGGGCGCAGCCATATTGAATACGCGGGAAACCAAGAAAGTGAGGTTATGTTCCCCTGTTCCCGCCAATTTTTCCCGCCACCGCCGCCATATTGGAATTCCCTCCGTCCCTCGTTTCTCCCTCACCGGACCCAACAAATCACCGATTTTACCGAAAAACACCGATTTTCACACCCAAAGTCACCGATTTTACCGAAAAACACCGATTTTGACACCCCAAAACACTAGGATAAGAGTGTGAGCAGGGAATTTCTCCCGCACATGAGGGAATTTCTCCCGCACCACTATTTTTTGATCACGTGATACATGGGCGCCGCCATCTTGGATCACGTGACCCCCTCTCGACCAATCAGGGCGCGGTCCGCAAGGGGCGCAAGGTCTACTGTTAACTAACATTTTAATCATTTAATTTATGAACAACTTACATGAATTCAGAAATTCATTAGGACGTACGTTCATAAATAACTCGGGCACGAGAGCATTTTGTTATGATTTTGTAAGTATGGAAATATGTACTCTTTGAAGCGGTGTATCCATAAGACTTTTGTGTACGTGAGTTTGATATAAGGTATCTTTATATTTAAATGATACGCATTTATTACTGAACGTTTAGTGAAGACCTTCACGCCACCTTCTGATAAACGAAATCTGATTTAGTTCTATATGTATAAATGATAACTTTGAGCAATCTTGCCTAAATCTATTGCCTATATATCAGGATCGAAAATCGCATACATTGGTCTATTGATTGGGGTTTTCCATTTATATCTTGTCCAGAGTGTTCTGTTAGATTTATGGTATAGGTAAAAATTTCAGTAACGATAAAGGCACAGAATAAAGACATTAAAATGAAAGAACGCTGTAAAAATTAACTATATGCTATTTCCAACTAAATTCTTAACGCCATGAATAGGTACTTAATTCAATAGGTATAGGTCATGTACTTAATTGAATAGGTTTCCTTTATACAAAATAAAATATGTTAGTTAAACACAATGTCATCTTCAGACAAAGCTAATCGGTAGTTTTTTTACTGTGTTATGCGGACTGGATTACTGAATTATTTTGTTATGTTACTCGTCTTTTTATTTGTCTTTCAAATACAGATATTTCATCGTTTTTGAGCTGAAATTACAAAGAACTATAGTTTGTAAATTTATACCACACTCTCGTATATATTTTGTGTGTTTGGATTAGTGTTCTTAAAACGAAGAGAATACCAGCTGCCACATGAAAAGCATTAGATATTAGTCACTTTATAATGCAGTATTATGCATTTGTATGATATTGCTGACGCAAGAGAATTAAATTTGTGTCTATTTTGTACAGAAAAATGTAATAAAATATTGTGAAATCAAAGTTTTTCCCGATTCCACGATTCTTTCCCATCAGCTGGGGACATCAGTGTTCTGTGTCATTGTGTGCCTCCTACAATATGCACGATAACTGTCGATCGAATTAAAGAGTTGAATAAAGAATGTAAACTTTATCTTTGCCACGTCTAAATGAAAATTTAAAATGATAATAACCGATTGAATAGAAATCACTTTTTAGGCAAGGATGTTGTGTGTTATAGGGCGAACGAAAATCTGCCTATGCTAACCCAAAAATTGGTACGTATTTAATCTCGTAAATTTGAAATGTTTTCATTAAGAAACTATCAAAATAAATATGTTATGTGTTTTCTTATTTATTTATGACAACATCTAGGGAACATTTTTCTCCAGCTAGTCAATGGAGGAATAACACTAATCGTACCGTATAATGGTAAATAAAACAAATAATTGCAACAGTACACTTCTCGCTAGATTCTCCACTTTTAGATAAAATAACCAAGGTCTAAAGAAGCTTGGGATTGTGGTACACTTCGGTGGTTGGGCCTGAATCAGCCATTGTTCCTGTGGTAATTACACAGTCTGAAGTGAATACTCCTCCCTTACCACCCTCCCCCCACAAACACACCATACAGCCACCACCGCACTGTGTCTCCGTTGAGATTCACATCCATGAATCTCTCAGGCAAACGTGACCTTCTTATATTAGTTCATGCTCCTCTTTCTAACAAATTCAGGTACTATTTTATTTAATGAAATATAAAAGGACAACTTTGATTTGCTACTAGATGTTATCAGCGATCCCGAACATAATTTCCAAAAGCGAAGTCTGTTACCTTTTCATTGGAAGCTCCTTTTATGTATACGATGGGGCCGCATGGTATTTTTTAACTGAAATAAGCATGTCTCACATTAATTTATACATTTAAAATTATTAGAAACTAAAAAAAATAGAAACTGGCTCTTACACCAGATTTTTACATGGGTTTAGGAGCATTTTCTCTAGAATAAATTATATTTTAAACACACATTGAAGTTTGCTTTGTTACCCCGATAAATTATATACATATTTAGGCCCCCAAAACGTACAACAGTTACAATACCACGAATTTCGGACTTTACAATCTACATTCAGTCTAAATTATATTCAGTTCAATTTATGAAGGTACACATGAAATAAAAAATATGTATATATCCCAATAATATCGTAAGTACGAAAGGGACCTCGTTTGGGTTTTCTTTCACGCGTAAGCTATCCAAACGTTTTTAATGAAATTTTACATAGATGTTACTAAGGTCCCTAGTATGAGTATAGGCCTATTCTTGTGTTGAAAATCTCTCTGCACTACCACCACTGGACTATATAAAGTGTATACAGTGTATAAGTTGTATAAAATTTAATATTTGTCAAAATAATAAAATGACAAAATATTAGTTAAAAAACCTGCTTAATGTAATCAATATTTCTGTGTAAAAACGGTTTTATGACAGCTGAACCATATTTTTATTTAACGACTTTTTTTCAAATGTTTTTTACATTTAAAGTGTGTGAGCATAGAGTAAGCTTCATATTAACAACACTTCTTTATTAAATTCTTCGGCAACTGCTTTTTACCACAAAGTTATAAAATAACCGGATAAAGGGTTAAAAGTTTTAGTACAAATATACTTTAAACGGTACTTTTTTCGTGAATATAATATGAGATGTAGAATACTAAGTTACTATTTCACTTTTATTATATATTTAAAAACGGTTATAAAACCCCTCTTTTTATAAAAGTAGGCTTCTGATATCTTTGTGTCTGTATGTGTGTATATATATATATATATATATATATATATATATATATATATATATATATATATATATATAATTTCAATAAACATTGAATCACAAAAAGTACTTGCTCCGCCGGGACTCGAACCCGGATCTCTCACTTGCTGGATGAACGTGCTACCATTACACCAAAGAGCCCTTACTTTTTACGATTCAATTATATTGTATTTCGATTTTTCTTTCACATATGAGTTTTAAATAACCAAACTAACATATACGTGTCAAATGACTTTTTATTTACATTCATTAAATTTGTATAATGGCAATTGCCTAATTTGATTTAATGTCAATAAGCATTGAATCACAAAAAGTACTTGCTCCGCTGGGACTCGAACCTGGATCTCTCACTTTCTGGGTGAATGTGCTACCATTAGACCACAGAGCCCTTAATTTTTACGATTCAATTATTTTGTATTTTGGCTTTTTCTTTCACATATGTGTTTTAAATATGTTTTACAATTTTTGTGTGGAGTCGCCTGACGAGGGAATTTCCGGCTCCGAAAGGCCTCGCACGAAAAATAAATAAATTGGAAATGTTATGTATTATTTACGTTTATTAATATTTATAAGTTTTTCCAATTGCTCCAAGAGTCTTGGATCAATAAACATATTGATGATAAAGGTTTTACAAAATAAAGACCTTCAGCATCTTTCTAGGCAAAAGGATTTAATCAAGTTTCAGTTTTGCTAACAAAATTGAATATAAACTTTAGTTACAAAAACTGAAACAAATAATACAATTATATACACATATATATATATTTAAATTGTTTTATTGATCTTTCCCTATTAAAGATAGAAAACTCCTTAAATCAGAAACGTTTAATAGGCTATAATCATCTAATGATAGGAAATAAAACCTTCTAACCCACACGAACTCAATATTAAAAATTGTAACAGTATTTATTTCATGAAGTCTTAACAAAATTCTTTTGAGTTCACGAAAAAGCATCATTACTCTTCAACTTCAAAACTAGAATTAGTTATATACAAACTAAACTGACGCAAGAGGTGTTCAAGGTGGGATATTTTGCAGTGACCATCACTGCTTATAAGAAAGAGCCTTCCGATGCCCCTCTTTTAAAGCTACGAAATAATTTGATTTTATACATATTATTTATAAAAGAATTATGTCAGGAATGTTCCTGTATAACAGTAGAACCGAGACGTATATTCACACTCATGTCCGGAAACTGAATCCATGTTACCGGAATTTGTTTTAAGATGGTGTCACACCCGGTGCACTGTATCTCATTATCTTACATTTTAAGCTTGAGGAATATTTCGAACGTCAAAACACTCACGCTATATTTTTTAATTAATTGTATTATTGATAATAAATTATATTTTCCATTATTCTAAATATTCGCTTACAAGCATTAACTAATATACAGCAAGTTTGTCTAAATTCTTTAATGAAGGTTTTAGCTTGTAACAATGTACCTCTTAATCACAAAAACTCCGTATGTAACTTGTTATCACTCAATATAATGCACGAAAACTACAAGACGAATAACATAAATAGCTAAATAGTTAATATCAGTAATATAAATAGTCACAATGTCTATCTCTTTACTAGGGAATTGGAAGGCTACTGGCTTCCTTTACAGAGCTCCTAAATTGTGAAGAATATCCATTCATTCTTAACATTTAAATGTACTACACATCCCAAGACATTCTAAAATAGTGTTGGATGAAGCATAATAAATACAATACTATGAGACCAAATATAACAAATAAACTTCGCGTGAGATTGACCTGAAACTATCTTTTTTATTTATCGAATCCTTAAAAACCTCTAAGAGGAGCGGATGAGATAGTTGTAGAACTAGTGTTCTATAACACCACGAGAGCTCTTGCGGTCCGAGAACATGTGCTAAGACGACCGGGGAGCGACTGGCATGAAGGGAGTTTGGGGTGGCGTAAGTTTTAATTTTTAATATAAGAATGCAATGACCGGCCTTCAGCGAGCCCTTGTGTCCCTTGGCGAACATAACATTAATAGTAAATCATTGGTTTTCACAACATAAATTTGATCTTAAATATAATACACTTATTTAATTGGACTAATAGTGTGGAGCAAGTACTTGTGGTGATTCAATGTTTATTGAAATTAAAATCACCTATTGCCATTTATACAAATTTTATTAATGTAAACAAAAGTTGTTTGACAGGTATTTGGTCTTCCAATCATATATTAGTTTGGTTGTATAAACATATGTGACAGATCTGGCCAAATACAAAGTAATTGAATTGTAAAAAGTGAGGGCCATGTGTTGTTATGGTAACACATTCACTCGGCAAGGGAAAGATACGGGTTAGAGCCTTGGTGGAGCAATTATGTTTTATGATTTAATGTTTATTGTAATTTTATAAATTAATAAACATATATAAATATATATATATATATATATATATATATATATATATATATATATATATATATTAGGACATTAATTACTAATAGTCTATGATTACTGTTTTTCATATTCAACTATCAAATGCATAGCTGGATCCGGTCACCAACGTTAGAATTTTAGACTATAGAGACTTCTATAATCTCAACTCTTAAAGAATTCCAAATGAATTCTTTAGATAGCGGTATTATTTATTAATAACTGCACTGATTATATTATTTCCACTTACCATCTACTTTAAGTAGATCTAAAATGTTAAAGAGTTATAGCACGGACACAACCGTGAATATTTCCGTTGGATAATTAAATATATTTCTCTTAAATCAATATTATTAAGTACTCAAGACCTAGGTATCAATTACTAAAAAATTTACTTACATTCAAATTTAATTTGTTTTTAATTTTGTGGAACTTTGTGCAAGACAGAAACCTAACTGACATTATTTAGCTTCAGTTTTTGAGAACATTCCTTTATAATGGGGAAGTATAGAAAAATTAATATTACATTATTTTTTATACACAATAGCGACACATAATGAACTATATAGTCTTGTAAATTCTTATATAATCTTGCCGCATTGTGATGAGACAGTTATCGCTTTACGGAGGAACAATAGGGATGTAAGAATCGCATTAAGTGATTACGGCTATGCAGGAGAAGTACAAATTGCCGCATTACCATATAGATTGCAGTAAACCTTGCAGCAAAAGGAAGCCATTATATTGAGTCTTGGATTGATAGCTGTAACAGTTCTTGATTTCACTGCATTAATGGCGTATCTTCGTTTCTATGTTACAGATGGGAACTGAATATTTTTGTAAAAGTTACTGAATTTACAGCTGTAACAGTTCTTGAATTGTACACACAGTAATGGGATATCTTTGTCTTATATTACTGTTCGGAACTGCATAGACTTGGGGAAATTACTGGAATGATCACTTTTTGATTTGTACTAACAATAATGACGTACCTTTGACGTCATGTTAATGTTGGGAACTGAATTGATTTATGGAATTTGCAGACTTGATATCTGTAACATAGCTTGACATCTTCTGAAAGTAATAGCTTATCTTTGCCCATATGTTCCTGGTAGGAGGTGAATAGATTTGTGCAGAAGCTTTAATATTCAGACAGAGGCCAAAATATTAGAATAATCTTTTATAGTTTTTACATTTAATAAACATTTTAAATATATCTTATATTCATAGCTTACCTGTAAGATTTTACTTTTTTAAAGTACTTAAAATGTATTAATGTAATTTGCTATTAAAATTGTGTTTAATAAAAAAAACTGATTTTAATAGAGGAGACAATACATGCGCTCGAGTTTTAAACTGTAAAAAATTCATAAAACTAGAATAAATGTTTTTTATTTTAAGTAATTGTTAGGAATAAATCTAGCCCTCTTTGTAGTGTCATTTTCCCGAAGTATCGTCACGAAAATTTGGTTCCACTTTACGATTTGAGGTAAGTTATCAGAATGATAAATAAGTGATTTAGGCTAAATGCCTCATATATAAAATTATTTGTGCTTTTAGTTTTTATTTTTCAGTTTTTGTTTTATTGGTTATAAGAAAATTATTTAGAGTACGATTTGTCAATATAAATATGACGTTTGTCCTTAGTGTGTACTCTTCAACGTATTGCACAATTTTCAACTGTAAGACTTAACTCAAATCCAAATCCTTTTAAGATGTTATGTTGTAAAATAATAATGTGAATTGTACTTGATATACTGTAATTATTTATTAAAATTGTGTTTAGTAAAACTCGATTTACTAGTGAAGAGAAAAAAGGTTCTCTCAAGTTTTTAAACTGTCCAAAATACATTTAAATAGAACAAATATTTTTTTATTTCAATTATATTTGAGAATAAAACTAGAACTTCTTTAGGAGACTTCCGTTACAAATCGTTACGAAATATAGGCGATACCTCACGAACTATGGTAAGTTACCAGAATAATAGAAATGTGGCTCAGACTGATGTGTTCATAATTGAAATAATTCTTTGCTTCATTTTGCATATTTTTAAGTTTTATTATTTATTTGGTTATGAGTTAAAACAAAAAGTTGTATAGAATCATTTGTCAATCTAAATATGAAGTTTGGCCTAAAAAGTGTAAAATCATCAGTTTATTGTGAACTTTCTTCTGGGAAACTAACACAAATTCCAATAATTTAAGATGAATTTTTTTAAATCTAAATTAAAGTGTTTTAAACGCAATATTTATTTACTGTGTTTACAGGCGACAAAAAGTTTGGTAACGATCACAATCCAGAAATTAATGATGAAATCACACTGTTAATACACAGAGTAAAATTTTTCTTTTAAGTACTGGTCTGAATAAATAGTTGTTTTAGCCACAATACTGTAAAATATATTGTGCTATCAAAAAGGAAATTCCTGAATGGAATGTTTAGTAATTTTTAACAAAAACGTAATTATATTTGTTTTAAACATCCATAAGGGAAATCAAACCAAAGAACTATGAAATTACTTCATCTACGATTACTTTCGAATATAAAACACTCTGAAATATAAAAGGTTATAACCGTTCCATGTCATAATTACACTTGCTATTCATTTGAGGGTTCTCATTGTGTTATGTTTCAATAAATAATGTTCAGTTCTCATACTGTAAAAATACATAACTTATAGAAAACGTTATATTGAAATATCTCTCAAAGAATATTACATGGGTAAACTTTGAAATGTGCATCATATTGATAGCATTACATATTAAAGCTTACTTTTAGGATCAGATGAAAGCAAGTAGTCTCTTTACTTATTCTTCACGCTTCAAACATTTGTTTTATGTTCGTACGCACGCACCTTGAAACATAAAATATAATAACAGTCAGAATATTACTATTAAACATTGATTGTTTTTGTAAGCAATTGTTGTGTAAAGGTTGTCAATTAATTGCAAAACCAGCTTTCTAATTCGTGAAAGATTACTGATTAAATAGGCTCATGTAGTAGAGTTAAATAATAATACTGAAATGTGCACATTTTCAAGTGACCTGGTTTCTTCAAATTAAGGGGAAACGTCTCATGGGAAAACTTAAAATTTTAAATACTAGCGTAAATCCAGTAGTATATCAAATGAAAGGGTAAAACACATCGCTATAACCGGACTTAAAAAAGTTCACCCTAGAACAAATGGAGGCAGTTAATTTTATATGAATATTAACAAATTACTCTACGACAAATTTAAAGTACTGTTTTTTTTACTGACCTGTTATCAAAAATATGTTCCAAATATTTCTTATAGCAGTGTACCAATAAGTTTAAAAAGCTGGACACAGCGTTATAGATATGTTAACGAGAAATATCTCTATGTAGTCCTATCTGATGTCTAGGTTGAGTCAAATCTAGAGGCTTGGTTTGATAGACAATCTTTGAGGTAACCAAAGGCAAAATATTTAGGTTGTGATAAGTCATAAGATTGATAATATCTATTGCTCAAAGTATTTCAATCCACTTTTCTGTAGATAAAGAATTTAAAATTGGAGAACCAGGTTTTAAGCTTTAAATCGGATAAACGTTAGAAGCTAACATTGGCCTTTAGAAAAATAAACTCAAACTACTTATTAATCAATGTGATCAGAATTTGGTTTGAAACTAATTTTAAATACATAGAATGATTTTCGTGGGTTTAGGAATGGCATTAAGATATCTACTGAGAGTTTAATTTCATATTATTTTATAGTGTATACTTAATTTCCTTAATGAGTCTGTATGTTCAACCCAAAATCAATATCTATAAGATTTTGTATTAAAAAAAAATTTGTTTCTGTTTATCCAAACATATTTGATATAAACTAACACTCTATTACTTAGTTCTCATGATGCTATCATGATTTATAATTTTTGAATTGCGTCTCCAATCATAAAACGTTAAAATAATCAAAAATTTAAATGAGTATTTGTAAATTATTAAATTTTCATAAATTATTCATGCTTGATGCAGTATATAATGGTTTGTGGCTTACATTGTTAGAGGAAAGATTGAGCATTTACATTCAGTCCCGTTTGATGTAACATACTCTTGTATTACTTTAGTTTGCTTTTGTTGATATTTGAAAGAATTTATATAACATAACTACTCAACGATAGGCGTCAAAAATATTTTAAAAACAAAAAATTTTATGAATAACGACACGACGAGTTGTACGTCCAAAATACAAGTATTTACCTGAGGGTACACGGTATTATACTAAGAATAACCCTATCACTGCATAGAACAACACTTTAAACATGAAAAAATTTTGACAACAATCAATTTTGACTTTTAAGTATTCGTACGTTTCAAACATTTATCATCTCCTGTCATTAATAAAAAACTTTGAACTACGAACTAGTGGAATTAATAAGTTTTACGAATCAATCCTTCTTACGGTACATTTTTGTAGCGTAATCGCTTCCAGACAGGATTCTAAGGAATAACTATCACGATAAATTCCTATTCTATTTATTAGCACAAGATTAAAAAGGAGTCTTTACATATCAAAGCTTACTCTATTAGTACTGTTTACATGGATTATCATTATGAATCTGTGTGATTAATTTGTCTCCTTCATTTGTAATTTACAGAAAATGTACATAACAGTAAAGATTTATGTTATTACGTAAATTTCTTTTGACACTTTGCAAACCTCATGAAGCTTTACAAATATTTAAAATTAGGCTAGTATGATTTTAATTTTAAATTAAATGTCTTTCAATCGTATCTATTTGTTTAATTGTTTCCGTCAACATTTTCATGTCACGTCTAATATTTAGTTAAATAAAAAGTATGTTAATAAGGAAGGATATATTTATACTGTAATATGATAAAGCACATCCTCTTCTCGGCACAAAGGAATGAAAACCTTATATACTAGTTCAGCTATGCAATGTGCCACACTGCCCATATATCTTGAGTGCAAGCATATTATTGTACCGGAAAAATAATGGAACAGAAACATTAAAACATCATTATGTAAGACGTGTACTGTTGTTGGGATACAGTTTCAAACAGTTCAATACGAATGTTTTATATTTGTATACAGTATTTACTTTAACATACTATTGTAATCAAGTTTTAATTTTTTTACTAATTTCTTACATTTAGTTCAAATTTATAGCAGTTTTATACTCCTCGGTGCCTCTACGAGATCAAACTGTTGTGATAGGAGGTTATTGTGGTTCACCAACTTTAACGCATAATACACCTCACATAAATAGCCCAGGCACCACTTTATTTTCATAAACTATATATTAAACTAGAGGCAACGTACCTGTAGCACCCTGCATAAATACATTATAGGTGAATGAGAGGCCAGTCACATTCTTAATGGGATTGACTTAAGAAGGGAAAGTAATATAAATCGAACCCTAAGCTAAACAGGAGTTGAGACTCATTTTTGTCAACCAACCAACCACACCAATTTCTGAGTATTTCGTTGGTTATTTTATACATCCTAGTTTTCCTAGTCATGAGCTGTTATTTGATGAGTTTTTTTTAAGGATCAGTGGATTTTGGCCAGCAAACAGACTTTACACAACACCTACACGCTCTATAGACATCATTCAACTCATATTTACCAATAAAGTGACAGCTACAATCTTGTAAACCGACATATATTAAAGCTAGTTTTGTTAGAGAAATATATGTTTAATAAATTATAATCTTGGAAAAGGAAATACTGATACTTGGAAATAGAAAACCATATTAGGCCTAATACGCCATCTCTCAATATTAACATTAAGACTGTCCAAAGCTTACATATAACCATGATAATAGTTTTACTAACACTTTAATAAGACAGAAAATTAACTTAAAACAAATACAAGGTTAGTAAGAATAAAGTGACGCTCCACCACAGCAGGCGGCTACAAACCACAACTAATATGACGTTATCATGGTAGACTACAGCAGCGCGTCCGCCCTGGAAACCGTAACATTGTATCGTGTCTCCGGTCACTTATTTAAGTACTAAATTCATAGTTTAAATAAAAACTATTATAATTCAATTTACAAAAATTAGTAGAAAAGTTATATTTATAAGAAAATGTTAAACTAATAACACAGCATAACATTTTTAACATTACGTACCACTATTATTCTAAATTAATATCTAAAACTGCTGAAGTAAATTCTATAAAATTCAAGGTTCAATCACTTTACTTCTCATTAATATCAAGTAAAAGGAGTTTTTGTGAGAAACAGCTGCGCCGTTCCAAAACTCCACTAAAGGTGGGTAGGAGACGATTGCTCAGCATATTGGTATTTCAAAATGATTTAATGATATACATTGGGAAATATACCAATTATTAAAAAAATGCTGTATTTGTATTTGAGACTGAATGAAACAAAATAGAATTGTAAGTGTTATAGTAAATTTGGTACAGCTATAAAACATTTTGTTTTAACTTCTTTTTTTTACTTAACTTACAGATAGTACTCAACAAAATGAGGCTTTCTATAGTATATGTATATCTCAGCAAAACACAAACTTTATTTCAAACTCAGTTTACCATCGCTAATTGTAAAATCATATATTACAAAATAATGAAATCTCAGTCATTAACAAATCAAATACTACGATATATCATTTAGTGAAATTCGTTGTTACCTAAAACTTTATTTTTCCGAACTGACCGTGGACTCCGACTTCCACCCCACTGGCTTAAACTTCTGAGCTAACTACTAAAGATTATGATAAAGTAGGCTACGTAGCGAATATTTCCGTGAGTTTTTTATCAACAACCATCAGCACAAAAGATTTCAGACAGTTTTATTTAAAAAATGTTCAAAAAGCAAATCACAGCAAAATGTAATAATATTTTATTAAATATTTTGATATAATTGGCGAAAATGCAGTAAAATGAAAGAAGCACGAATGCAATAGGTCGCATATCAATGGGGTTAAATATCTAATTTTAACTGAAGTGCACAGTAAAAAAACAAGGTTATTCTTTTACAATTTATTCTGTCGTGTTTAAAATATTTTATTGATACAATATGCTTTATTAACTGTAATCATAATGAACTTATATTTTATAAATTATTAATTTATTATCGTTGAATAATGCAAAGGGGATACAAAACAATACTTTTTCTAAAAATTTTGAAACAAGTATCTGTCTTTCCCCTCTTATTCATCTACCTCCGCGCATTTAACCGCAAGACTAAAAACTTTGCTTGTTTACTTACCAACACCGTAGGCATTTGGGTTTGCCCAATAATAAGTGACAGTCATTGCGTTTATTGCACAAACTCACAGATGAGTAATGCAGAGTGAACAGGAGCATTGTTTTAATGAAGAGCTCAATTACCACTTGGCCACAGCTTAGGTCTCTTTCTTCTTACAGCATTACGCAATACTCATAGAGTTTCAGGACAAACAAGACGATTCATTTTCTGACCTTGTGGAAGGAATTCATGATAGACAACACCTTTATTGTATAAGAAACACCTTAAGCATGAGCTTCACGTCTTAGAGTGCGTTTACATGTCCATTATGGTCATCGGGCTATTATTTCCACGTCATAACCAAAAACTAAAAAAATTCATGTCCCCTCCCCTGTAATGACATGTGTTAAGAATCTCTTCGTCGTCATTCTCAAGGCTTTTCATAAACCTGAGTTCGGTGGTTTTTGTGGTGTTACGTTGACTATTTTTGAACAAAATTACCCTCAACACGAAGTTTTCAGTTAAACTTTCTTGTCGTAAACCTAATTAAATGTTACATTCTTCTGCCATTTTACAGATTGTTACTCAATGGTCTGAATGTGCGAGAGCGTTCACTTTAAAACCAGTTTCATGATTGATGTTGAAGGGCATACGGAATTAGCATCACCTCCTTTAGATGTTCGGCCATATTTAAACCTCTTGTACCACTAATGACAACATAATCGGTTTCATGATTCTTAACCAAAAGAATTTTGTAATATAAAAAATGTTTCAGATAAAGCTCTGTTTAGTTTGACTTTAGTTACACTTAACTTCACACAATTACGACGCTGTTTTTGTATGTTCTTTTTCATTAAATATGTTTCGTTAAATATAATCTATCAAACTAACCTAAAAAATACTTGGCTTAATTTGGTTTAAGTGACGCTTTGATTTGCATTACTGCTGAGTCAAACAATACACTGCTGACAACCACTTTGATATGAGAACATGCTATTCTAATACTATATAAAATGTAAATATACCCATTCATACTATTTTTATTTTACAATAATAAAATAAACCATATAGCAATATACATTTCCAATTTGAAGTTATTACAAGGCCATCTGCATTGTTAAATGATAGCGAATTCCCTGGAGTGTAATAAATTTATGATTTTGTAAACATAATTTTGTAACTCAAAAAGAGGCGTTGTTCTCCAATAAATTCACATATCTTTTCAAATTAGTGGTAATACGTTTTTTATTTTACTATGTATTCGTTTATTCTAATTTAATTTGGTTTATAGGCGCTTTGATACAGACACAATGTGCCATACCGTATTTTGAAACCATACCGAGAGGTTCTAGTTTAAGTGAAATGCATAATTCTTCAGTCACCTACTGGTCAAACATTTAGCTCAAAAATTTATCAGCGTATTTTTGGTTTGAATATCGCTTAATTTAAACTGAAAAATGGATTTAGTTTTTATTACCACTGCTTTTACTGTGATACTTTTTGGACATGGAATACTATTCTTGTATTACTAAATTTAAATGTACCTCATAGCAATAAAACCTTTTTTTGGAAATTTCACCAGTATTTCTTCAGGACATAAATGTAAACAAAATTATTTCTGATGGAAATGTAATTGTATTTATTCATACTAGCCACGGCCATCATGAAAGACGTGCCCATTGCCATTTTTAAACTAATTTATATTAATTAAATGCCTATTTTCACAATAACTTAATACTCAACATGTATACAGGTATACATCAGGATTTTTTAAACACACATATAATAATAAAAAGCCAGAAACGTATATTTCAATCCAAGAAACGAAGTGTTTTAGCTTTTTGACGTGACAACGTCTTAATAAATACAATACTATGAGACCAAAAGAAGCGAAGCAATTACCAACTAACAATATTATAACAAATAAACTTCGCGTGAGATTGAACTGAAACTATTTTTTTTTATTTATCGAATCCTTAAAAACCTAAAAAGAGGAGCGGAAGAGATAGTTGAATAACTAGTGTTTCTATAACACCGCGAGAGCTCTTGCAGTCCAAGAACATGTACTAGGACGACCGGGGAGCGACTGGCATGAAGGGAGTTTGGGGTGGTGTAAGTTTTAATTTTTAATATAAGAATGCAATGACCGGCCTACAGCAAGCCCTTGTATCTCTTGTATCCATAACATTAATTGTAAATCACTGCTTTTTCACAACATACTTTTGATCTTAAATATAATACACTTATTTATTTGTACTAATACGGTGGAGCAAGTACTTTTTGTGATTCAATGTTTATTTCAAATTGAATTCGCCTATTGCCATTTATACAAATTTTTTAATTAATGTAAACAAAAGTCGTTTTGACAGGTATTTGGTCTTTCAATCATATGTTAGTTTGGTTATATAAAATATATGTGACAGATACGGCCAAATACAAAGTAATTGAATTGTAAAAAGTGAGGGCCATGTGTTGTTATGGTAAACACATTCACTCGGCAAGGGAAAGATACGGGTTTAGAGTCTCGGTGGAGCAAGTATGTTTTATGATTCAATGTTTATTGAAATTTTATAAATAAAGAGATATATATTTATAACTCTAGGGTATTCAAAAGTAACGTAACAGGTTTAACTTATCCTCATCATTGGCAAAGTAAACTGTGACTCTAAGAATGTAATTTAACCAAATTAATTGTAAATTTTGTAACAAAACAGTACATTGGACAAACATCAAACCACCTTAGAGTCAGAATAACAGGGCACAGATTTGATATTTTCCATAAAGAC
This sequence comes from Homalodisca vitripennis, assembly GCF_021130785.1. Taxonomy (NCBI): domain Eukaryota; kingdom Metazoa; phylum Arthropoda; class Insecta; order Hemiptera; family Cicadellidae; genus Homalodisca; species Homalodisca vitripennis. The sequence goes on from NW_025779716.1 coordinate 54,347, forward strand.
AAGGAGTAGCCATTGGCCAAACATGCTGCTGAGCACAAAAAAAGACAAAATTAATTGAGGAATTTTATAGCCTTAAAGGATTTAATAAGGTCTTCCCTTGTCCTGAAGAAAATTTAAAAGATTAAAATTAAAAAATCTGGAACAAGCACATCAATTACTTTTAAAATCAAAATACCCAAATGGTCTAAATTTAAAATAAATTTAACTTTTCCAAAATTTCCAACTGTGCCATTAATGATATAGCACCTGGGGTTTTGAATGTTTTAGTTGTGTATTTACATTTTGGGTTATTTTGTCTGTTGTGTTTCTTGTTTTCTTCATATTTATATTATGCTTCCTGAAGATGTGGATATTAAATCCCACGAAATATATATATATATATAAGCCTTATTATCTTTGTTTTTTTCATTTCAATAAGTGAAATAGTATATATATATATATATTAGGACATTATTACTAACAGTCTATGATTACTGTTTTTTCATGTTCAACTGTCAAATGCATAGCTGGCTCCGGTCACTAACGTTAGAATTTTAGACTATAGAGGCTTCTATTATCTCAACTCTTTAAAGAATTCCAAATGAATTCATTAGTTAGCGGTATTATTTATTAATAACTGCACTGATTATATTATTTCCACTTACCACCTACTTTAAGTAGATCTAAAATATTAAACTGTTATAGCACGGACACAACCGTTAATATTTGCTATTTCCGTTGGTTTACCTCAATATATTCCTCTTAAATCAACATTATTCAGTACTCAAGACCTTAGGTATCAATCACTAAAAAATTTACTTACATTCGAATTTAATTTGTTTTTAATTTTGTGTGAACTCTGTGTAAGACAGAAACCTAACTGACATTATTTAGCTTCAGTGTTTGAGAACATTCCTTTATAATGGGGAAGATATATATAAAGAAAAAAAATTAATATTTTAACATTATTTTTTATATACAACAATAGCGACACATAATGAAAACTATATACGTTGTTTTGTAGATTATTGATATAATCTTGCCGCATTGGTGATGAGATAGTTATCGCTTTATCGGAGGAACATTAGAGGGATGTACGAATCGTCATTAAGGCTGAGTTACGGCTATGCAGGAAGAAAGTACAAATTGCCGCCATTACCAATATAGATTGCAGTAAACCTTGCAGACAAAAGGAAAGGCCATTATATTGAGTCTCTGGATTGATTAGCTGTAAACAGTTCTTGACTTTAACTGACATTAATGGCGTAATCTTCGTTATTCTAGTGTTATAGTTGGGAAAACTGAACTAATTTTTGTAAAAGGTTACTGAATTGATTACGAATGCTTTTAACAGTTCTTTTCAAATTGTTAACACAACAGTAATAGGAATATCATTGCCTTATATTACCGTTCGGAACTGCATATTTGGGGTAAATTACTGGACTTGACCGCTGTATGTAAACAGTTTTTATTATTTTGTACTAACAAATAATTACGTATCGATGGGACCTATATTATTAATGTTGGGAACTGAATAGATTTTTGCAAGTGTCTGACTTTGATAGTCTTGTAAACAGTTTCTTGGACATCTTACCTGAAAGTAATAGCTTATACTTTGCCCATATGTTTTCCACTTGGTAGGGAGGTGAAATAGAATTTTTAGTCAAGAAGCTTTTAATAATTCAGGCAGAGACCAAATATTTAGAATAATCCATCCCTACTCTGAGGGAGAATTCCCGTTACAAAATTGTTACGAAAAATATAGGCGAATAACCCTGGACGAAACTATGGTAAGTAATACCAGAAAAATTAAAAGTGTAGCTCAGACTAATTGTTGTTTCATAATATAAAATAATTCTATTGCTTAATTTTGGCATATTTTTTTAGTTTTATTATTTTATTTTGGTTTATGAGTTAAAACAATAACGAGTTTTGTATAGAATCATCTTGTCAATCCTGAATATTAAGTTTTGAGCCTAAAATTAAACAAGGTGTAAAAATCAAAATCAGTTTATTGTGAACTTTCCTTCTGGAAAACTAACCATACAAATATTGAATAATTTAAGATTGACCTATTTTAAAAACTAAATTATAAAGTGTTTTTAAAAAAACGCCAATATTTTATATCTACTGTGTTTACACACAGGCGACATAATTACTACTGTGACCATAATTATAGGACGACAAAAAAGTTTTGCCTAACGATCACAATCCAGAAAGTTAATTGATAGAAATCACAACTGTTACTACACAGAGTACAATGTTTATTTTAATGTACTGGGGTCTGAATTAAACAGTTTATTTATAGCCACCAGTACTGTAAAAATATAACCATTGTGTTTATCAAAAAGGAAATTTCTGAAATGGAACGTTTTAGTAATTCTTTAAACAAATAACGTAATTTATATTTGGTTTTAAAAAAACATCCCATAAGGGAAATTTTAAACCAAAGAACTATGAAATTACTTCATCTACGATTACTTTCGAATAATAAAACCACTTCTGAAATATTATATAGGTTATTAAAACGGTTCCATGATTTCTTAATTACATTTTGCTATTCTTTTGAGGGTTCTCATTGTGATTTAATGTTTCAATAAATTATTTGTTCATTTCATCATAACTGCGATAAAAATGCATAATTTTATAGAAAACGTTTAATTGTTTGAAATATCTCTTAAAAAGGAATAATACATCACAATATGGTAAAATTTTGAAATTTTGCATTATGTTAATAGCATTACATTATTAAAGCTTACATATAGGATCAGATGGGAA
>NW_025779717.1:0-48632 GCF_021130785.1 Homalodisca vitripennis
TACCTATAAAATCCTTAATAAAAAATAACTTTGTCCTATGACTCTTTTTAGTATTCTATATGATACATGTATTCGTAGTTCGGTTACCACAAAAGAGGTATAATTAAAAAAATCCTAAATAATGTAAATTAGCTCAATTTAACTGTATAATTATGAATTTTAAATTTCATTACGATAATCACACCACGGTTATCATCTGTATCGTAAATTGGAGAAAATAAGGATGTTGGTGAATAATATGACGTAGTAGATCGTGCTAGAGTTTGATTCCCCCCTATTCAATTACATTTTCCTGTTTAACTCATGATATGCACAAGTTTCCAAAATAATTTTTGTAAGGAAAGGAGTAAAAAATGAAACTAAACTGTTATATTGGAGCATATTTTTGTAATGTTATGAATACGTATGGATCTATAGAAAATTAAAAAGTGAAGAGCAGACGATGACCAGTGTCTTTTGGGGGTGGTTTTCAAATCTTTCTACTACGTTACAGACTGATACGATAGATTCAGCAGTAGATTCTGAGGGTATCTAATCAGAAACGTGTCAAGAATGTTGAGGCTATATCAGTGATTTTGCTGTACTGTATTGCCACAATAACACTTTCCTTTTGTAGCCATATTATTTTTTTTGGTTTATAAGACACAATTATAGCGTTGAATAAATAATACTTTGGAAAACGGTTTTATAAATATATAAATATGTAACATATAAAATTCTATTATTGTATCCTAGAATCAAAAATATTAAGTTTCAACTTAAATGCATTATTTGGCTTTTGGAGAGTAAGCTATATAACCAAATTTCGCAATATGTAGCATTAGATTATATCATTGTTTTATTTATGATGTTTTGAATGCAATGCCTGGTTCAAAGTATATTTATCGAGTTTTAATAAATTAAGGACTGAAATGAATCTTATACAAAACTATGACGATTTCAGAAACTGACTACGAAGAACAAAAAATTTAATACTCGTAAAATGTTTCTCAATGGATATTATACACTACAGCCTAGTGTAAAATTTAAAGTCCCGTTCAGTAGAATTAAAAGATTATATTTATGGATATGTCTCAGAGATACCAATATATGTTAAACGTTATATAAGTGGAAAAATATTTAATTAAGTGTTAATACGGTGAGGGACGTAGATTACATACATACATACATACATACATTCTTCATGATTTTTAATTTCCACGGATTCCAGCTGTATATTTGAACAAGATAAGCAGAGTTGTTTAGAAATTTATGGAACCAATTTGTGATGTGTACTAAAACTTACTTAACGACAAAGATTTTCATATCAGTGCTTGGTCCGAAGTCTGTATCTATCTATATCTATTATAATGTGTACTTATATTATATTTAGATTTGGTTTCAACATGTTCTGAGGATTTCCGAGTATATTCATGAAAGTACTACTTTTCGATCGTGAAGCTCAACCAATGTGTTGAAATTATGGAGTTCTGCATAGTCACGAAACAAGAAAAGAACATAAAACCTAATATACAAGTAAAATATCACATGAGAAAAAGACATTAGACTTAAAACATTTAAATTAGAGTAGGAAATTGCGTTATTTATTAATAAAATAATAATTTAAAATGTTATGTTCTATTTCTAATACATCATAAATGTTAATAAATGCACACTATATAACTTTTTCCTTTCCTGCTATTTAATATTATACAAACATATGGGAGAATAGCCTGAAAGGAAGAAAAAAATGAAATGACAACAAGAAGACTAGTACCGCAATATTAGGTTTTTAATTTATCCTATCAAGTGGTTTTGGTGTGTAAGATAGTATTAAACTAGTAATTGGTTAAGACGTAAAATTACTTTTCCAGATAAATTTATTTAACCAAATCAGTTTTATTCCACACACATTTATGTATTTTTATCTCAATTTACCCAACCAATAAGTTATAAGTCCCAACGATCTATTTTAAGGACATCTGCGTTTTTAATTATATGTAAATTACTATATGGTGAGAGAAACATAAAAAAACACATTGTTATCTCTATATAATGTATCAATCATACCATCATCTATCCCACAAACAGTTGATGTAAGATAGAAAAAGCGCTAACCGTGAGATTAAGATAATCAAGGTACGTGGATTTGGACAACCCATGACTGTAAAACAAAAAATATAGATATAAATCTTTTTTATTAGGAACCCATTGTAGAAAATTTGAAAAGTAAACATTACATTTAATATTAGAACTGACTTTATAATATAAAATTACTGTACACAACGAAAATGTTAACACCAAAACAGAAAAAATTTAAATAACACAAAGACTATAAAAAATCGTTGGGTGGAATATTGAAAAACTGGCATATGTTGATAGTCAGATAATGTTGATTTTGCATAATAAACGCAAATATTCATAATACTTTACCTCTTCAAATTCTATATTATAATTAATTTAATCTTACGTATTAAAAATGGTCTAATCAAGACAGTTCTTTGGAAAAGCTACAATAATTTAAAACGTTAGAAACTAAACTCTTGGTAGCTACATTCAAGCAATTGAGAGTTAAGTACCTTTTAAGTAAATTATACTCTGATAGTAAGAATTCATGGACCGAGACAATATACTCAGGAGACCGATCGGTTGTATCTGTTCAGGACGTGACTGGACTGTCGAGACCGTATCAGTGCTTTTTTCGGGATTATATTGTCACAGTAACAATTTCCCTTCTTGAAAATCGTGACACGATTTTATACCTTATTCATACACAACGTCAATGTAGCAGTAATATTTTTCCGCTTTCATGATAAAAAGGGGGTTTTCAAGTAATAAACTAGGCTATCAGTACTTTAATTGTAGTATTATATCATTCTTACCTGTTTGAAATAGTTTTATCACTTTTACAAAAAAACATCTCTTGTAGTTCATCACCAAGCCCGTTGATACCTAAGACTAGATTCATAGGGGTTTTAATTGGCCAGTTACTCAAGGTTTTGGAGCAAACCATTTAATCTGACCCGTAATAGAAAATGTATTTTTCTAAGTTGGTGTTTAGCCAAGCTGGAAAGAATGTAAACACATAGTATGAAGCTTTAATTTATAAACTGGATACAAACAATAAAGCTGGTAAATTTCAAACTGCTAACCTTGAAAAGTGTCTCAGGATTACTGGTGAGGTGGCTGCTGAGAACAGGAACCTTCGAGAGAAAGTGAACAAATTTATATGCGTATTGCCTTAGATCAGTACTCAAGATTGAATTCAGTGGAGATACATGACATTCTTCAATAGAAGACGAAATGTAATGAAATATATCTTCATTCCTACTAAAAACAATACACTTAATTCATCATATAATGTAGTGCGCATATACTCGTCCATCCTACACAGTTTTGTTGGCCGGCAGTCAAACAAAATAAACTATTATCAGGCACTAGTTACATGACACTGAGAATTGATGTTGGGACTCTCTAGTATTATCACTTTATCTATTTACAAACCACTGTGAACAATCTTAAATCTTAGCTATTAACATATCATTAAAAAACAAAAGCATAGTTAACATCAACATTTAGTATGTAACAGTATAGACACTTTTTATCAAATACAGCTAGTTTCGTGGTTTATTTATTTCTTTTATTGCAACCTATGAAACCTAATAATTACCTATACTCCATGTAAAACTCTTCCACGACCACATAATTCAGAAATATATTTTTCCATTATATGTGTTAATTTATAGGTTTCCTCAAAGTTTATTAGCCATTTTTCAAGTGAAATGTGTGTGTGTGCGTTATTTTTATTCTTTATATGATAAAATTTCCTAATTTGACGATTTTAATAATTAAGTATATATTTAATGTTTTTCGACGAGAGTTTACTAATAAGAAAATATTCCTAGGTAATTAACAAGCTTCCCAATTTTCTCACACTTATTAAAATCTGTATTATTAAAATTATTTTACTAATAAACTTAAAATCCCTTAGTCATTTTATTTTTTAACATTCTACAACTTTAAAAGTATTGTATACATACATATTATGTATGATACATAAATTCTAATTTAAAGAAGTACATTGCTCTTTATAATAATCTTGAATATAGTTGTGGTCACAGTGTTATTTACCATGGAGTTTCAGGGAAATGTAGATATCCTGTCACGAATATGTATGAATTCATCACGATAAAATAATCAATTGGAAAATGTATATTAATAACTTAAAAACACTTTAAATAATATTCCTTTTTATAGAAGTGTGCATTTTCACCTTGTTCCGAATGTGTTATTTTACTTTGATCCAAAGTAGATTAGAGTATAAAATGGGAAGGAAATATTTTAAGAAAGTTGAGCCATTAAACATTCTGTAAAAACATTTCCTATTATTAATATCCATTATAATAATACAAACTTTTAAAATTAAAAATACTTCCATAGCAATATATGTTTAATTGGGGTGTAATGAGATTGTAAAATAAAAAGAATAGTGATACACTTGTCATAATAATGTATGAAAATATTAACTTAGGAATAGAAATGCACTTTTTGTTCTAACACCTAATTGAAGATCTTTCGTGCAGAATTCCATAATTTTAATTACATGTATAATAATAAATAACTACGTAAGTAATAAGAGATATACTAGCCAGATTGCTAATAGGCTAAAATGGGCTAATTGTTAAAACAGTGATTTAAGGCAAGTATCTCGATCACGTGGACCTAGAAGTCCCACGTGATACTAGTGGAGCCCATCAGAGCGAGTCCATAATTTTTAATAACATATTTTTCTTTATTGTATCTTCCCAAATAATCGCAGTAAATGCTTAATATATCTTATTTAAATTATTATTTAAAATATATTCTCACAAGAAAATATAAATCAGATAAAACCAAATATTTGAACGTTAATATATAATTAAGAGAGAATGTTGCTTCATAAATTTAAGTCTTAATTTACAATTGCATTTTAAAAACGAAACACTTATGTTAGGAATCATCAAAAGTTTCAAGGTTTTTTTTCTTATTAGAGTTTTCAATTTGTGTGGAACAAACAATCCCAACAAACTGTATGGTGGGAGACGTGATGTCCTTTGTTTACCAAAGAGAAAAAAGTTATTCCTCCGCATTCAACCGGAAATCGAGTCGAGTGAATCTGTCGATCACACGGTTGGTTTTTGTGAAAGTAAATAATACACCTCGTCCCTCAGTCAAAAATTTGTAATTGCGGTTTAGCTTAGTGCATGAATTTACATGGAGGTAAATTTGAAATATATATTATAGATGTATAAAGCATTAAAGTATCTAATTTAAGACCTCTAGGATGTCTTGTTTGATGAAGCGGTTGGTGTGTAGATTCCGTATTTTTATTATTTAATTCATGATTTTTTTTTATTTAAACTTACAGAGATTTTATTATATCCTTAGATAATTTTCTAACTCATTGTTATTTTGTACATTTGTAGCGTAATTCCATACAGGTTTTTCTAAGCTAAGGATAATGTCATTTCTCTAGCTTGTTACTCCTCTGAGTGAGGATACGATGTTTGGTGAAAATAAATATTTCACAGATATTACAATGAAAGTGATAAATTAGGGTTTAGTAACACAGTTTACATTTCCTTCTATGAGATATACAAAGTTGGTTATAATTATTTTGAAATTTTTGCTCGCTAACGTGAAATTAGTGGTTCCAAAACGAGGTTTTACGCAAGATTTACCAGAAAAAGGATGTCGTTCTATATTTACTTATAAAAAAAGGTAAATGGAACTATCAGTAAAAACCATTAGCTTATACATGAAATTAAAAGGTAAGGGCTCTATGTTGTAGTGTAGATTGAAATTAAATTAGGCTATTGCCACTTATAAAAATTTAATGAACGAACATAAAAGTTGTTTGACAGGTAGTTGGTGTTCCGATTATAAATCAGTTTTGGTTATTTAAAACACACATTTAACATAAATGGCCAAAAAACAACTAACTGAATTTTATACAATATAGGCTCTGTGGTATAGTGGTAGCGCACTCACCCGGCATGTGAGAGTTCCTGGTTCGTATCCCTGTGGAGCAATGACTTTCAGTGATTCCATGTTTATTATATATTTAATATATCCTCATTAATTTCTGTATAATTTAATTATTCTCAAACGATTATTTTCTCAATGGCTACAATACATATAATGATAAGTTTACAATAGGAAAATATGTAATTTTCGTTTTTGAAATAAAAACCATTATTTACTTAGATAGACAATATATCAACCGAACATTGGCAAACAGTTCTAAAATTTCAATTGACACAACCTTAAGTGGTTATACTTAAATCAATATTCCGCATTATTTTAGTTAAATATTCATATTTAACTGTCTAATGTCTAATGAAATGGGATAAAATATAGTATTAATTTTAAAATAGCAAAATTAATTCTTAAAACCTTTAGAAGTAATCCTAATTGAAAGGCGTTAATATCTGTAATTCTGAAAAGTGTATTATTGGACACTTTTAGTTTCCAAACTATGTGTTCGTATATTCTGGATTCAGTGTGGGGATCAGATACATTGATATAGCCCTAATTAGTATTTTGTACCCTTTCATTACAAACGGACACAATGCCCCCCCCCCCAACGAGGTTTTTTTCCTACAAAGTATTGCACTGCGAACCTGGCAGATTGAGTTGTGATTGCTTTTGGAATGCTCATGATTTAATTTTGCTCTTAATATTTCACTTTCAATCGTAGTTAAAGAATTAATGTTCCGTTGAGTATTATTCGTGCATGTAATATGACTTCGGCTACTGCAATATGCCATTCCTCAATTTAAATAACTAATTCAGAATATCTAAAAAAATTAATGATTTGATTTTGTCACTACTTCCATCTATAGTAAAAGTGTATAATATTTCTGATATAGCCATTTAGAATAAATTATCAGGTAGTGTTCAAGCAAGTACAACATTCTGGATTAAGTACAAAATGTATTAATAATTAGTATTTTGAAATTAAAATATGACTATTTATTACGATATCCAAAAGAAAATTATGCCCAACTTTTATTTAAACCATAGTAATAGAAATTGTGTGAACCCCAAACATAAAACTATTTAAACATAATAAAATACTACAATTATATCGCTTTATTATTGAATAATAAATTGTTAACTCAAAATAATAATAAGAATTCGTTAATAGCTACAAAGAATTGTGTACTATCTGAGGCTAGAACTTCAGATACATTTAAATATTTTAGGGTTTGTAGCTAAGAGTGACCCCTTAATCTATATGAATATTGGACCCTTCAAGGTCATGCCTACATAATACCTAAAGTATAATATAGAAGAAGTATAATATATTAAAAACCAATATAGTCAGTTATTAACCTAACTAATACAATACGTTTTAAACTGAATGTGGTTTATTAGCAGAGACTCAATACATGTGAGAAGCCCAGTGTTGTGTTATGTATAGAGCATAAAAATACAATGTTGCTTAGCCGTATAACCATAAATCTTTAGACATAACTCAGATACGTTGTGTATGTCGGTTTAGTAGCGTAGTCCTGTCAATTAGCAGGGATTTCAGATTAATTACGTTTGTTAGTGTCGTATAGTCTTGAAGTTTGTGCATATACACTACTATACCTCAGTAGTACGTAATAGAGCTAACAAATCAACTAGGATAAAATACCTTATCTATTAAACATCATATTAAGGTGCTGAGGATATTTACAATTTATTTGGAGGTACTAATCACAGCTTATTCTTTCTGTAGCTTTATCTTAAACAAAAAAATGTGGTGTTTTTTAGTTTTAACAATGGATGATTAGAATTGATTTGGAAATAATCCGTATTTAAATACGTTTTCAGGTTTTAAGTATGCATATTTCTTAGGGTGAAAAAAACTCATACACAAAAACCCAAACCTACAGAGATAAAAAGCCTTTAAAAATCTGAATTACAATTTATGTTGAGTTTCTTAGTGCTAGTTCAGTGCACATATTTTATTTTTAGTCCTTAGTTACGTAATTATGTTTAACCTCCCCTGAAGAAAACCTCGAAACGTAGTGTTTTTGTTTAACATACTGATAGCAGATATACAAAATCGTAATATAATGTTATATTTCCATAACGTTTAGTCAATACACAGAGTACTATTTCCCTTATTTATTCATGTGCCTAACTAAAATGGAATTATTTACCATGCATTTAAAAAACTAAAAATGATTTCAGTGAAGTATACTTGGTTTTTATTTTCAATATTAATTATACCGCTTTAAGTAAATTTAATGATTATCCTTAATTTTTGTAACTGTTTTCTTAAACTGTATATGTGTAAATGTATTTTAAGGCCTATGAATGTTTTTGTTAAAACTGGCGTTACTAATTATTAAAATTAAAATTTGAACAACACGGTTGCATTTTTATCGTTCATAAAATGATAGTCATGTACATGTTACTATAAATATGGTATTTAATTATACTAATAAATCGTTTGAGTTAAGTTTTGTTTAATTCACGGGTTTTATCTTCCCATTTATTTCTATATATTATTTTATCATTACTCTCTCGAGTTTTACATTCAGATTTGTGATAAACAAAATAATACCATTAACATAATACTATTATGTACCCAACGTAGAAAATGTTTATTTTCATTCTGTCCTCTCACTGTAACGTTTTTGTTATTTTATTGTTATATACATATATATTTATGTTTTATTATATAATTGCAATTCAAAATATACTTTTTAAGTAATATCTCAATTTACAAGAAGCAGTATTTAGTTGAAAGTTGTTTGCTTTCATATTAATGTAATAACAAAAGTTTGTGACAAATGTTTTTGGCTTTCTTTATTAAAAATATTCCTGATATGATTGATGGCATATTTAGTTATTTTTTTATATTATGGACATTATTAAAAAAAATTTTAGTAGTCTAAATGAAAGCTGCATGGAAAATAGCTTACCATATTATAGTCTAGCAACGATAAACCAAAAACTCTTTTTTCTAGTCTTGTACATTCTAGATATTTGCTCCCTCCTGTAACCAGTATACTATGACTTAACTAATATTTAGGGTTTTCTGACCCTATATCCCTAAAGTTTTAATAAGTATATTTGTAAGTAAAGACGAAAAACCATAACGAGTCACAAACATATTTAAATATTGTCATTTCCACGAAATGAAACCTTTGCCGTAATGTCAGCTTTTATTTTAAATATCTTTTTACACAAAATGGGTCGAAAAACAGTGGCTGAACTCAACTAAATCTAGAATCTAAAGTAAAAAGATAAAATATTTTTGGAAGATTAGTATACTAAACATTAGAACTTAGCCAACTGTTATTATAGTGCTGGAAAAAAGAGATTGAACGACTTATCCAATTTTTTCTAAAACTTCACATTTATTTCCTATTGTCAAAATTATCTCAGTAACCGCTTACTTAATATATGGTACTGAAAGTGTTACTGTGTAACCATAAATTATGAACTTAAATCTCCTAATATCTACAGATACACGATATAAATAAGCCACTTGGTCGTAACAGGCTACGCTGAGTATGCATAGCTCATTTAATTCTCAAGCCTCATCTTGCTATCTTATAGACTGGTAGAAAATCTTTCAAATGAAGTCGAAAAATCACGCAGCATAGAATTCATTTTCGCAGAAATTAAGTTTCGTGCAACATTTAAAGTATGGGTCAAGGCTATTTCGTCCTGAATTTCCAAATTATATATTAAAATTTTTATATTATTTGACATAAATTTAAAATAATAAATGTACACAAAACAATTTCGTGCATGATTATGTAGTATATTTTGGAATATTCATGCTAAATCTGTTAATATTTTATATATTTTAATCCCTTGTAGGTGTATTTTGTAAGTTTAAACATTTTTTAAATCTGATCACCCGTAACACCAACGTACAAAAATGTACTAAAACACAGAAAAAATCTGTGAAGTGATATTCAACATTATTGAACATTGTCTTCCTCATATTAAGATGAAGCTTCCCGCGTAATTTCAAGTGTGTACGTCAGTTTGTTTTTCATACATTGTTTTCTTGTGGAACAACACGCAAATATACAGACAGACAGACAGACGTAGATACAGAGAGAAATTACATTATTACAGCCCTATGATTAATTAGCTTCGACAAAGCTCTGCTAGTTACACCAATAAGAGTTCAAAAAAGTATATTATACAAGATATGTAAAATTTAAATGACAATAAAACAAATTGTGGTAAAGTTTATTATTTTTAAATATAATGCTATAATTAATGTAATTTATTTGTAAATAATGTTCTATTTGTAATGGAAAACGATAATCTTGTGTTATGACTCGACAAACGTTCAGAGTTCGTAGTAGCGAAGTTCTAATTTTAAATGTTGGTGGAACTGTAACGAACAATCAAGCTCCGTAAACATCATGTTTTGTGGGACGTGATGATCTTTGTTTCCCAAAGAGAAAATTTAATTCCACTATGTTCAACCAGAAATCGAGTTCTACAATAAATCAATCAGTCAGGTGTTTTGTTCCTTAAAACATAAATAATGCACTTTGTCCTTGCGATTAGATATATACCATTGCGTATATATGTTTACGATATATAAATGTGGAAGAGGCTACATTTCCTACTGTAATCCTTAGTGAAATTTTTCAAATATCAATCGAACCATTCCAGGTGTAAATGATATAAGAAGTATTTTAGTATTAATATTCAATATATCTATTGTCATGGTCCCATACTATTCATTACCATGGAGAATATGACTGTAGATAGCTACGATGTCAACAGTTAAAAAGGATTATGTGGTTAAAATAATACATAATAGAATTATTACTTAAGTAGTTGATAATTAGCTAAGCATTAAAAAACATATAACTAGAGGGATTAAAACATTTTTTTCAGTTTTTTTGTCATTCCACGCAATATCTAGAGACCTACTTAAGCCATGGACTTAAAATTTTATATGAATCTTAATTTATACATAAGCAAAATTGAGTTCTTGATGCTGCATGTCACATTTCAATTGTGCTTAGCGAAAGTGAACATAGTTACGTTAATATTTCAATAAGAATTATGTCAACGAATAAAACTCAGATAAAATAAATCAGAAATAAAATTTAGTACAATCATGTTCCATTAATACACAATCCAATTACCATGCAATCCAATTGCATGGTGTACAAAAACATGCAATCCAATTGCATGTTGTACAAAAACATGCAAAACAATTGCATGTTGTACAAAAACATGCAAAACAATTGCATGTTGTACAAAAACATGCAATCCAATTGCATGTTGTACAAAAACATGCAAAACAATTGCATGTTGTACAAAAACATGCAAAACAATTGCATGTTGTACAAAAACATGCAATCCAATTGCATGTTGTACAAAAACATGCAATCCAATTCCATGTTGTACAAAAATATGCAATCCAATTACCTTGAAATACAGACTTTAAATTTTGAATGAAAACGTTAGTAAAGATTTTTACATATTTTTGATCACATCTTTATTTTTTTAATCATAATACTACACGTATTAAGAAATTGTACAATAGTGATTCTTGTTTTTATGTCTTAATATTTTAAAAAATTGCAGGGTAATTTTTAATAAGATTATGTATGATTTTAGATTATAATAATAAAAAGAGTAACATATATTGGCTAAAATAATAATTTAACGGCCAAGAGATAATTAAATAATTATCTGATTATTTCGAGATTTATACATACAGCACATAACATAAAAAACCTCAGACAATAATCTAAAGGCCTATTATAATAAAGTATATAGCTACCGCCAAGCCTTTACATTATTTAATTTCAAATTTCGTGGCGTGTTACTTAACATGTACAAACATTTCCAAAACATATAGAAAAATTCTTATGAATAAAAAAAAACTGTGGGAAAAATATATCGATTGTGCTAGTGTAGACTGATGCTTGTATATTTGACTAAAAAGTATAATATAGATTTTCTCGAGTTTGTAGCTGTCAGTATTCAGTACAATACTCTAAATGATATAATTTTTCTACAACATGAAAGCAATTTACGTATTAAAAAAACAGAGTGTGAAAAAATATGTAGAATTTTTTAAACGTTACTAATAAATTATCCGCCGTGGAAAAACTCTCAAAAACGGATTAAACATACTTATTTTAAATTCTTATTTATGCTGCATGCAAAATTAAAAAAGAAATCAACCACGTTCGTGCAGTGTCGTAATGGCGTTTTATCCAATACTAGTATTTGTTTACTATAGTCATATGTTGATTTCATCTACCATTATTTCTAAACGAAAACATAGCTAAAACACACAAAAAATATTATACGTGAATTTCAATAAATTAAAACACCATTTAAAAGTATTCCAATTAAAGTGCAAATTAAAAAAACCACAATAAAATTTTACCTACACTATGTTTTGTTTTGGGCTTTATTTTTGTTGTAAAATTTTTATTAGTAAAAATAAAGGTATTATACATGCGTATGGAAATAAAACTGTAATAATTTGGAAGAAGTAACAAAAAAAACAAATGTTAAAACTAAGAATTACTATTTCAGTTTTTTGCAAGTGACAGTCATAAAACTTCATAGACTATTCAAAACCGACGAAAGGATTTTAACAGTAAACTGACATCCCTTTATTATGTGACTTAACTAGTTGTGTGAAAGTCTTGTGAGGGTTTAGTAACCTAGTTATTTTATTTAGTCAAAAGGCAAACATCGTGTCCTGTTTGTCAGAATAATTGTTATGAAAGGAACATAGTATCTGACATCTCTGTAAAATTTAAATTTTAGTAAAATTTCCGATTTGAAAATATTATGTTTTGAATTTTTACTTAACACAATAACATGTTTATAATATTAAAACAATTTAAAATCATTTGAGTCTAGTATATGATTTTCATTGTTATTGTATTAAAATTGTTTTAATAAAACGACACATGAAAAAACTATTTGAAATGTATATTTTAAACTGTTTGAAGTCAGTAAAATATATATAAAAGTTTTCATTTTTATGTATTATAAGGATTGTAAAGAAAATGTAATTTGGTTCTGAATACAAACATTTGCATATTTATGATGTACTTGTTTTTTTTTTGTACAATCCAACTATTGCGTAATGAACACTAATGTTAATGAAGAACATAAAATACGGCATTATTAATTATATTGTTCAAATCATAAAATTTTAATGTATTTCCAGATTTAGTAAGAGATGCTTACATAGTTTAGTTTGTGGAGTAGGCTTAACATTTACCTGTATACTACTTCATGGGATCCATCTATAAGTACGTGATCTTAAAAGTATCATGATTATTAAGATTATGTATTCTCCGTAAGTTAGCATCACTAAAATATGGTAATGTATGTTTCCACGCTCATACTTTTACACATACAACTAGTTACACATTGGAATAAGGTATTTCTTTGTAATAACTATTTATATAAATGTACAAAATACATAATGTTTCACAAATATCCATAATTTTTAATATCCAACTTAAGTAAATGCTATTATTTACAGTTTTATCTTTTAAAGTAAAGCATTTAAATTTGAGTCATCAATACATTAAACACAATTGCTGCAATAGTAGTATTATTTTGCTAAGTTACTAAAATAACGTAAAATAATATGAAATATAAAAAATAGAACCTATCAAAAGACTTAGTAATAAAATAAAAGAACCAAGCTAAATAAAATTCGTTTTAAAATTCATTAGTAGAGCAAGGCCCTATATAGGTAACTTCTCTTAACCGCACGTGAAGAATTCCCATTTAAATTTTAAATTAGCCTGTTAAATTTTGTTAGGCTAACAGGAGGTATTTTAAATATGCCAGTCTGAAATAAATATAAATGATCCTGGCGATTAAAAATATGAATACAAATTAAATACGAGCATTTATTTAAAATTTTTTATTGATAAATGCATAAATGGAATTAAATCAAATATGCACTAAAATAAGATATATAAATATTTTAATTAGTTAAAAAAATAATGGGTTACTTTCATGTTTTCAGAAATATTCATCTATTTATATATTAAACATTATATTTATAGATAAGGATGTATATAGCTTTATGAACAGATTTAACAATTAATAGTACACAAAAAACGTGTTACCTACGATTATAAGCTGTAATTCTAAAAATTGTTTAGTAAAATGAAACACACTTTAATGTTTCATTTAAAAAAGGGATTTTGAGTCCTAAGGTGACTTTTTTACTACAATTACATTGAATTTGAGTCAAAACCTCTATAAAAGTGAAGAGGTCACATGTTTTGTAAATGTTTCCTGAAAAAGGATTCAATCTGTGACATCAGTTGCATTTTAACAACAAAGTGAACATATATGTTTAATTTTAAAGGTTATCGCTTCAACAATAAGTTAACTACCCTCACTACCGAAGTAAATGCTATTTCCCTGAGTAATCTATTACACATTTATATGCATTCAAATAAGTGTCTTAAAATCACCTGAAGATTCAATAAATTCTTTTTTTTATTTTAAAGCAATTTAAATATAATGAAAAGTGTATTAGCATAAAACTAGCACATTATAAGATAAACCGTTAATATCTAAATTGTTATAACTAGCTTGTATATAAGTGAGATATTAATTTTGAATCATTGATATATACCTCAATTATACAGTACCAATGTGTATACAAAGTGAACGAATACCCCTTCCCCCTTGACTGGTGTAATTTAATTATTTCGAATTATTTTTTTGCAGGAATTATAGTTTATGAAATCGGAACCGTTGAAAACTGAATAAGACATTACATTGTCAGCGCATAAAAAATAATCTACTTTGTCGTATTTTACCATGCATGGATTGCATGGATTCCATTTTAGGTAAATCGGATTTCATGTCCTAAACTCAATTCGAAGTTTTCAGGTGTTCAAATAGATTTCAAAAACTATAGCAGTTACAATTCAGATTTCAAGTAAAAATATTTTGCAAAAAAAAAAAAAAAAAAAAAAAAAAAAACATAAATATGTACGGAATAATATACTATCCTTATTGGTTTTTTTCTCATTATATATTGGAGATAGATTATTACGATTATTACCTATATAACGATTAAAAATAAGTTAATGTTCTAAACTTACCTAAGTATTTCAAATGCACTATGCTTAGGAAAGATTTATTAGTAATAGTTTTACTAAAAGTAAACGATACATAAATAAATTATGGCTTTTGAAATAATGATATTTTTTACGATTTATATATTAAAAATCTTTCAAATTTATCTCCAATTTTCATATCAAACCATACTATATTGGTAACGTTTATAAGGTTAGAAGGATTTCTCAGATAATAGTAATGAATATGAAAAATTTCCTTGTAACATTGTACGGGATAACTAGTGAGATAATACGAATGTTTCTGAGAGTTTTTTTATGCAAAAGTTACTTTCCATTATGAAATAGTTTTTCTGCTAGAAGGTCCCTAATTTGGTTTCTTTTTGTTATAATCGTAAAACTGCGTAATAAAATTGAACTAACTAAAACACAGAGGGTATATTACAGCAATTTGTCTTTACCCTAATTAGCTAATGAACATAATTTCTTAAATTGGAAGAATATTGACACACTCATTATTAAAACCTATTATAAAAATAATTCATAGAAGTCTGACAGTCTTGATAAAACCATAGAATATTTGTAAATATAAAATAACCATTATTTTTCAATAATTTGTAAAGTGATTCTAATGTAACGGCTCACATTCATTGACGTAACCCGTGTGCAGTTCGGCGAAACGGTATTACTTTGGATTAGAAAGAAGAAAACTGCTTTTTGCCAGAATGAAATATATATGTTGAATTTCTTGTTAAAAACCCAATTCATGTCGCAGAGTTAAACCTATTACGGAAAACATTTACGCCACGATACTCTTTCGAGCAATTTTCTTTTGTTTGTTGTGACGTAATGAAATTAATAAATTTAATCATTAATTTATTTAAACATTGAAATTAATTTAAACATATTTGCACTAACGTAATAGAAGATGAAATAAAATGGTTTTATATATATATATATACATATATTATATATATATATATATATATTATATATATATATTATATATATATAAGTAGACCTCCCGCGGATCTGGCGCTAACATGGGCTCTTATGGAGTTATTCTGGACCAATGAGAGAGCAGCAATGGCGGCTAGGCCACGCCCCCTGCACCCCTCCCCCGCCACCACCATCGCCTCTGGACCAATGAGAGGGCAGCAATGGCGGCTAGGCCACGCCCCCTGCCCCCACCTACCCCCTCCTACACCCCCTGTCACCTCCTGGTCCCTCCCCTAGCCAATGGGAGATTGTCTCTTATGGGAGGTACATTTCGGTGTTTCCTAACCACAGACTTCCTGTTTTCCGACGACTTATCTCAACCTAGACTTCCTGTTTGTCACACACCTCTGACTTTCTGCACTGCTTAACCACCCGTCCACAGGTTCCGTGTCGACGTCTATTGACACTCACCTTTTTGAGTACCTGAGAGTCTTAACACCCGCACCCGCGTATCTGATGGCTCCTACAGGAGTCCGACACTGTCCTACTGCCTCCCGCACTCCGAGCCTGGCGTAATGCCCATACCCGGATTTTTGACCGCCTAACCTTTACCGGCAATGCACGACATATTCCGTCACCCATCTTTTCGAGTACCGGAGTGCATGACAAAACCGCACCCACATTTCTAACGGCCCCTGCCCAAACATTTCGAATGCCTCCAATACTCTTAACCACATATATTACCCACACTGTTATTTCTAACAATTCACTCCAGGACCTAGCCACCCATCTATACCCCCGTCTCTTGCAGACCCATACCTGAACAGTTCCTCACAGGGTTCCAACTTATACCCAAATCGGTACTCTGATCGCCTATCTTTTTATCGGATGAATGATGATCTTTTAACCGTGTACTCGTACCCTGCCGAAACCCTACACTTTTCGATTGCCTCCAGTACTCCTACCCGAGCGTATCGCTCATACACGGATTTTGACCATTTTACAGTCCAATGTACCACATAGGCCTGCAATCGCCCGTCTCCTGGACATGCACCTGTATTTCTAATGATCGTTACAGAAACCTCACACTATCCTATTACCTCTCATACCTTGGCTCTTAACCACGGATATTTCACATACTACGATTTCTAAATCCCCGACCTTTACGCGTGTATACGCCTACAGCCTCCCACCTCTCTCGTGTACCCAAGCGTCTTCGGCCCTCATCTGCACCCTGCTGAGGCCCCACACTTTCCACTCCTAGTCAGGCATAAAGCCTATACCCAGATTTTTACCATTTTACCGACCAATGTACCACATAGGCCTGCAATAGCCCGTCTCCTGGACATGCTAAGACCTACTTTTCTAACGGATCCTGCAGAGGCTTCACACTTTCCTATTGTCTCCCATACCTCGGCTCTTAACTACGGATATTGCACATACTATGATTTCTCACTCCCTGACCTTTACGTGTGTATACGTCTACAACCTCCCACCTCTCTCTCTCTCTCTCTCTCTCTCTCTCTCTCTCTCTCTCTCTCTCTCTCTCTCTCTCTCTCTCTCTCGTGTACCCAAGCGTCTTCGGCCCTCATCCGCACCCTACGAGGCCCACACACTTTCCACTCCTAGTCAGGCATAAAGCCTATACCCAGATTTTTACAATTTTACCGACCAATGTACCACATAGGCCTGCAATAGTCCGTCTCCTGTACATGCTAAGACCTACTTTTCTAACGGATCCTGCAGAGGCTTCACACTTTCCTATTGTCTCCTATACCTCGCTCTTAACTACGGATATTGCACATACTATGATTTCTAACTCCCCGAGCTTTACGTGTGTATGCGCCTATATCTCGTGTACCCTAGCGTCTTCAGGTCCTCACCCTCACACTGACGGGACAACAACACTTTCCAAATGCCTCCCGTACTCTTACCCAGGGGTATCACCCATACCCAATTTAGACCACCTACACATTACCGACTAGTATCCACAAAGTCCAACAGGCATCCATATAATATGTCGTACACCACGTCTCTTAGCCCTTACACATTACTCCACGACTCCACACTCTAAAGTGTTTTACTACGCGTAGCGTCACATTCGAAAATTGTCTTCCCACCATTAATACCCTGTACTGGTTCCCACACATATAGTTAACACCTTTACCGTATTAATCTCCATATACGAGTATTTACCGAAGCACATCGCACAATCTTAGTTAGCCTTACCTTCGTAGGGTTCAAACTTGCATTTCGTTCAATTTCTAACATACCGAGGTCCCCATTAAAAAAAACCAGGCCTAACACGGGACTCTCATTTTACTGACAAATATTCATACATTACCTGAAAGTGTAATGCTAATATTTACCGAGTACTTTCCCAACAGGATATTTCTCATCCCGAGGTCCTAGTCTCAAGCTAACAGCTTATAACACGAGGCGTACCTTCTGAGCGACTACTATTTGCCGATCAATGCCGGTGCATATGTTTCAATACCTGGACACCTAATGTCTACGAAGTACTTCATATACTCTTATCCCACGCAACCCATCACGGGACCCTAATTTCTGTTACCTTTCACTTGGATGTCTATCACTTCATTCCGGGACCCAACTCTCAAACAGACTTAACCGGTAATTAAAAGAACCGTATTTCATTATTAACAAAGCACCATACATTTATTTCAACTACTGCTTAGACATTTAGTTTCCATATTAATCAAGTATTTTGTTTTCACTTAACCCACGCCTCCCTTTACGGCACTCCAACTTTTTATCCACGTTAAATCCACCATCACTTTCTAACGGCCAGGCTCTCATTTTCATAATATCAAGCGGGCGTAGCTTAATACGGAATACCATCTCATACAATTTAAGCTTTACCGTGTGTAATTATATATGTCGCTTATACTTGGACATCTAAAGACCCATCATACCTCACTCTGGTTTCCTAGCTGTTCCCTTACTTTAATTTATTTATAAAGAGACGCATACAGAGGTATTAGTCCAATCGTCTCGAGACCGCGTTATACTAATGTTTATATTATAATCTATACTAGCACTTTATGAAATCTCGACCACAGTGACTTACCCATTGCACCGGCTCATGACACTGCTCGTAACGGACAGTTTGCGGTTTGCGGTTACCTGCATCCTCGGACTCTGATAATTCATTTTCTACAACAATATTAAAACTAATAACTATTATAACATCTTCAGTACAGCACGGGATATCTGCCATCCTGAATACAGTCGGAATAATACATAGGTACTGCATTCGGTGTGTAATAAGTTTTAATTTTTCTCCCGAGTGTGATGTAAAGAGCTTTAAACTTATTTATAGTCTATTTAAAAAAAACGTATACCGCTTCGTTATACTTTGAATTTAGTTAATCATACAGGATGCGGATGATTGAGGTTTGCGGTTACATGTAAAAACCCAGACGAGTAACGGTACAGCTGCAACCGCAATTTTAAGAGACCTCATTGGTCGGAATAAACGCGTCCCTGATTGGTCTAAAATAGCCGCCAAGCACTCTGATTGGTCGGTGTTCTACACAGGCGGCAGAGATTTCCCTGTCTCGCCAGTCTGGAGGTGGACGTCAAAGAGGTAAGACCTATGTCGCTCTGTTCCTTGATATTGCACAACATTGTGTATACAGAGTCGATATCAAGACAAGAAATTTTATAAAAGTAAATTAGCTTATAGGAGTTTTATTACATTTTCAGTTTATTAAGTGCTTGTACTTTATTTAGCGATCACAGACATTAAACTCCTTTACACTGTGTGTGTGTTCTTAAAGTGTTTATACTATTGCTTCTTTTAAATCTAATACAGTGTTATTGTGTTTTTATGAAAGTGAACAAGTTAATTCGTTGTGTTACTGTGTTTGTATCGTAGTGACAAATCCAACATAGATTTCATTAATTTTATTTGTGTGTCGTATTTATAATCAAGTTTTGTGTAATTTATTTCGGTTATTACATCATACCACAGTGCACTGTAAAAAAGTTTACTGCGCATGCGCACCTCCTACACTTACTTAAATGCGTAACGTGGTCTTCTTGTCATTCTTAGACGTGACGTTGAACAGTCAACACCCATTCCAAAAGCTTTTATCAAAGCTGCTTGCTGTATTATTTTAGAGCTAATTACATACAACATGGATCCCGTAAAAGTTTTGCATACCGGTGAAACCTACTGTAGAAGGTTTAGAACATATGGGTCAGAAACAGTTTTCAAGTTTAACCCCAGTACCCAAAGGAGTGTCCGAACTTGATTGGATTAAAAAGGGTTTTGGGAGTATTGTCGAAAAGGCGAAAGCCGGTACTACCGAATATGACTACCTAGGCTTCACTTTAGATTCTCTGAATTTTAGGACCAAAGATTCCGGATATATCGCTTATAGACCTGCAAATCAAGTTCACGGGGATATAATTTGGGATATATTTGGGAAAACTTATCCAAAGTAATTCGGATTCGATTAAGTCCATGGACACATTTAGAGTTAAGTGCACCCGCACCAATATTCCAGTAGGTAGTGGTGGCCTCAGAAGACCAGGTTTGTACAATAATTTCCAAGAAGAATGTAAAGCACGTAAAGGTATCGTAGTTATTAAGAATAGCGATAGTCTGTGTCTGCCCCGAGCTATAGTGGTAGCAAAAGCCTATGCCAAAAAAGATCCTCAGTTCAAGGCTATACGTGAAGACAAGGGTAAGCGACAAACTTTTAGAGCCCAAAAACTGATGACTAAAGCCGGGGTCCAAATTTCTGAACAGGGAGCGGGGATCCCCGAACTTAATAAATTTCAAGACCACCTCAAAAAGTACAATATTACAGTTTATAATTACGATAATAAGGGTCGAGATGTTTATTTTTCAGGTACTAACTCCGATGCTCAGTACAAAATAAAACTTGTTGTATCACGAAGGCCATTATAATGTAATTAACTAGCCTAACTGCAGCTTTTGCGTGCCATTTTTTCTGCGAAGCATGCCATGTCCCTTACGACCACAAAGCTGAACACAGGTGTTCATAATATCTGTCATGCGTGCCAGACAGTCTCTCCGCCTTGTAAAGAGGAGCATGGGGGAATTTTATGCCCTGACTGTAACATGACCATGAAAAATCAGAACTGTTTTGCGGCTCATAAGAGTGAACGTTGTAAAGTCCGTAAAAAAAATGCTTACAGTGCCAAAGACTTGTGTTTTTGAACAACCGTAAGTCAAAAACATGTGTGCGGTGAAGTTTTTTGCAAAATTTGTAACGAATTCATGCCCCCGAACCATCAAATGTTACATGCGGGTC
This sequence comes from Homalodisca vitripennis, assembly GCF_021130785.1. Lineage (NCBI taxonomy): Eukaryota > Metazoa > Arthropoda > Insecta > Hemiptera > Cicadellidae > Homalodisca > Homalodisca vitripennis. Next base: position 21,338 of record NW_025779717.1, read on the forward strand.
GACACAAACAAACCAAAAACCAAAGACTTTCTTTTCATTTTCTTTGATTTAGAGACCGTCAAGATGAAAATTTTAACGGAAGAATCTAGAGTTCATAAAGTTAACCTTTGTGTTTCTCAACAATTTTGTTGGAAATGTATTAATGGTAAGTCTTGTGAAATGTGCAAAGACCGAACAAAGATCTTTGATAGTGATCCTGTGAATCAATTTATGAATTACGTAATGGAGGAGAGAAAAAAATTCAAAAAACGTATGTGTAATGGCTCATAACGGTCAGGGTTTTGATTTTCAATTTCTGTTAAAGTTACGTTCTCGAACAAACAAAATTCACTCCAGAGCTAATTATGCGTGGCACTAAAGTCATTCTTATGGAACTGGATAAACGTTAGATTTATCGATTCGCTTAAATTATTTTCCCATGGCCTCTCTCTGCACTACCAAAGCCTTTGATCTCCCCCGGAGAAGAAGAAGGGTTACTTCCCTCATCTTTTCAACACTTTGGCAAACCAAAATTATGTGGGCCCCATACCACCCAAGGAGTACTACTGTCCTGAATCAATGTTTGAAAAGACTTACAAAGATTTTGAAAATTGGCACAACGACCAACTTAACCAAAATGTAGTTTTTGACTTTCAAAAAGAGTTGGTCGAGTACTGTATCTCCGATGTGGAGATACTGGCGCAAGCGTGTATTAAGTTTAGAAACATGTTTCTGAAAGAATGTAATGTAGATCCATTCATGGAAGCCGTCACCATTGCCAGTGCCTGTAATTTGGTTTTTAGACGGAATTTTCTCAAAGCCAACACTATTGGTCTAGTCCCAAAGAACGGATACCGTATGGTTTGATAACCAATCGGCCTATTGCTTTACAATGGCTGAGCTGGGAGGAAGAACAGCGTAGTGTCCGCATTTCAGCATGCGGGGAGGGACAGAGAAGTTAAAATCGAGGGATTAAAAGTAGACGGTTTTGACGGAGAACGAATCTATGAATTTCAGGGCTGTTATTTTCCATGGGTGCCCGAAATGTTTTTCCATTTAATAGAGAAGAACCACTCAAAGAGGACCCTTCCGACTCCCTGCACTTAAGGTTCGAGAGAACCAAAGCTAAAATGGCTCGTCTCCGAGCATCTGACTATGAAGTAATTGAAATGTGGGAGTGTAAATTCAATCATTTAAAGAAAGAACAAAAAATTGGATTATCTAAATTTTCTCCCCATTCTAAACACACTCCCACTCCAATCCCAGAGAGGCCTTCTTCGGGGGCAGAACAGGCAATGCAAAATCTTATCACAAGTGCGAGGACGGGGAAACAATTCAGTATGTAGACGTTTTGTCCTTGTTACCCGTTTGTCAATAAGTTTTCTCCTTATGTTTTATCCCATCCAAAAATATATGTAGGGGACAAGGAGTGTAGAGAAAGAGGCATGGAGGCCGAAGGTCTCATGAAATGTAAAGTATTGCCTCCACTAAATTTGTACCATCCCGTCCTTCCAGCACGCATGAACAATAAATTAATTGTTTGTTTTATGCCGTACATGTGGTCTAGAAATGCTAAACACAGACTGTAACCATAACATCGAAGAAAGAGCATTGACAGGGACATGGACAATGCAGGAAATGAGAAAGGCCGTAGAGAAGGGGTATACCATTTTAGAAATGTACGAACTTTGGGATTATAAAAATTATTACTTACGAAGACGGTGGTCTTTTTACGGATTTTATTAACAAATTTCTCAAGATTAAACAGGAGGCATCGGGCTACCCCTCTTGGTGCCTCACTGAAGAGGACAAGGCCAAGTACGTTCAAAATTATTATGAACACGAAGGTGTCAGACTTGGACCCTTTCAAAATTGAAAAGAACGGAGGTCTTCGCTCCTTGCTAAATTGATGTTAAATTCTTTCTGGGGTAAATTTGGTCAAAGGGAAAATAAATCAGACAAAAACATCAATCATAAAGAGACCCCTTTGAATACTTTCAGTTGCTGTCCAACCCTGGAAATAGATGTAAATACTACTCAAATTATTAACGATACTGTACTAATTGTGAACTGGCAGCATATTGAAGAAGCCGCAGAAAGCCCTAAGGACAGTGAATGTTGTGGTTGCAGCATTTACAACGTCACATGCTCGATTAAAACTGTATGAACACTTAGAAAAGTTAGGGAGGCAAGTTCTTTACTATGATACAGACAGTGTCCTTTACGTACACAGGGAGAGTATGCACAAGGTCCCCACAGGGACTACTTGGGCGAAATGACCGACGAGTTGGCTGACTATGGTCCAGGGTCATACATAGTAGAATTTGTTTCCGGAGGCCCCAAGACTTACGCCTATCTTGTCTGGTCAACAAATAAAAACGCACTAGTTGAAGTTTGTAAAATAAAAGGCCTTACTCTAAATTTAAAAACTAGCGAAAAATTAAATTTCGAAACATTGAAAGCATTAGTTCTGAGTAATTCATTTGACTCAGTGGACATAGAAGAGAACAGAATAAGACGAACCAAGGACAAAGACATTGTTACAGTCAAAGAAACAAAAGTCTTTTAAAATTACAGGGCCCAAAAGGAGACTTGAAGGACCCTACGATACTGTACCGTTTGGATTTAAGAAACAAAAATTAACACTCTAAACATGTTTAAAAAACTACATTTTTCACCAATCACAACGTTAAAAATTTCATTACAAATCCTGAGACATACATAGAGAGAGATTAAATGTAATTATAACCCACCACATCCGTTGGTTGTGACCGAACGTTCGTTAAACCGCTTCCTTCAGATGTGTACTAGTATTGAATTATGTTATGAGAGCTGACAACGAGTAAAAATTTTATATTATTTTATTATACAGGTATTTCAATTACGTACAAAAGAACTTTTTAAATACTAGATAATTGTACTGTATTAATTACAGCCATTACATATAATTTTGCACTCCAGACCCTTCTTTGGGTGGTTGGCCGAAAGTGCAAAATACAAAATGTTTTGAGTGTATATCTCCCCCCGTCATCTTTACCTTCAAATGTCACATAAGTGTGAATGTTTGATCACCCTCGCGTCAAGGGAGCTTCTGCTTCTAAGGCCGGCGTAAAAAAACCTGTAAGTCCTGGAGCAGTTCGACCTCTTTCACGGCCGGCTTAAAACCCGTAAGCCCGGGAGAGGTTGACCCTTGGACAGTGTGGAGGGTGAGAACTGATTTGAAGGAGTGAATGTGGGAACTCAGTAGGATGCGTGGACTTGGGCATGGAGATGAAACAAGTCTATGCTCCGAACGGCTCAGCATGAACGAGGTCTCTAAGGCAGGCCTAAACTCTGTAAGTCCTGGGACCGTGATCGTGTAATATAGTGACCACATTGAATGTGTACTGATGACGGAGCCGATAAACGCTGATTTCCCTCTTCTTAAGCCATCTGATACAGCAAACTGTTAGATACGTCATTACATAGTTATTTGCTCGAATGTTAGCATTTTATATTTGTTTATTGTTTTTAATAACATAAATACCTTCCAGTGTATGGATAAAGTCAATTATCACAAAACATTTTAATCATACCGATTTTTCTACGTCACTTAAATATGCTCTTATGGTGATCTCAGGTCCACTTCAATACATACACGCTGACATATCCATCAAACACTATTCACTCTGTAATTTCACCCGCAAAATCAGAATGTCTAGGAGCTTTAAATAATTATGCCCCTCAAACACTCACATGCACTACACAGACTTACAGGTGGATACCAATAGTTTTATTTATAAATTTGTAGATGACTCGTCTCATGTCATTCGCAAATGAGCACTCAGAGCGTTAACATGGCAACCTTCCTTAAGCTTGAATCTAGAAATGTGGTTAACAGAAGTGAGAGGTTTCGTACCACACGTGAAGAACTAACGTTTATACTGACCTCTCCCATTGACTCAATAGATTGGCCCCTAGCATTTTCAGAGTACATTGTCGATCATATAAAGGATGGAGCCTCACCTACTGATCACTTTGGAATTACAATTAAACATCAAAGTATAGCCAAAGATAGGGATTATACCTTTCATGGCAGCATCTAAATTAACCTCTTACGTGTTTGATGATGCGCTTGAGAAGACATTCGTTAATGTGGAAACATTGATAGGGCCTTTAATTGTGACAGCAACTATAGTAAAAGTACCTGAGCAGTTTCTTCAGTAATAGGCATTTAGTATATCTCCTTGTATTATTAGTAAAGAGGACAGAGGAGAGGTTAGGCATTGAGTTGAGGATCACTTTGTGTTTGCTTTGAATAGTACACGGAGGAGGAATAAAAATAAGTACAAAGACCCATTTTACGTTTTTTAGTAGAGTGGAATTGAAAGACTTCTCCGAGTATAGTGAACTGTTGAACTTGCAATGGATAAAATAAAAAAAAATAAAAATAAAAAATAAAGTATAAAATCTATCTCACCGAGAGGTGAGGTACAAAAAAAAATATGTTGGGAGGTAGCAGATTTGTCATGGAATGGCTACCACCGTAAAGAGCGATGGTTGGGGCTCTTTACACACGTGGATAGGCCTACTGGGGAAGGAGCCACGTAAAAAATCTCCTAACGCGCCATGGTCCTACGCCCTGGTCACGCGGCAAGAACGTGTGTACCTAGCGTGGTGGGGAAATGTGACCACTCGTCACAACACGGTTGTTAAAAACATATAGACCTCACCGAAAACATACGAGTATTTCTAGGACGTCAGATTAACAATATATAGTGACACCATTTAATCTACATACAATAGCATGACTTGACTGGTTCATCTGAACCCTCATCTGCACCCCTGCGCCTAACACTGTTGCCAGTTTTACTTGTAGTGAAAAAATTATTGGTCTCTCTCAGCATATGTTGCAATAAACAAACGTTATCAATTGTTACCGTAAACAAATAAATGTACATTTTATTTCACTCATCTATTTTACATTCATATACATTTAAGCAGAGCCAGTATATGACCATTATCCAGGTCATAACGGGATCAGCTGGTGATCAGCATCGATATGGTAACACCGTCTCAAATGTCATTGAACTATTTTAGTGCAGACTGTTTTAATTGTTTAAAACAAATGGGTAAATAAAACAAAAATTTCAGAAAATCTTTTGTCAGTAATAGGTCCATTACCCGCAGGTTAGTGAGGCGGTAGAAGGCATCCAGCGAGACGGGTGCAGTTGTTCATGTGCAGCTCCTCGAGTGTACTCTCCACAGGTTTGAACGTGTTCATAGACAGTCGGATTTTGCTGTAATGTTAAATATGTATTTTTAACTTAAAATCTATGAAAACAACTTTATTAAAAAGGAAATTTTACTCTGGGTGATTTAGGTTAAGTTGGAGTTATCCTAGTATCCTATTCCTGGTAGCCCTAACATTCCTACTCCCTTATATCCTAGGTAGTCCTTAATCAACCTAAAACCCTACGCTCCAAACTTAACCTAAATCACCCAGAGTAAAATTTCCTTTTATAAAGTTGTTTTTCATAGATTTTAAGTTAAAAATACATATTTAAACATTACAGCAAATCCGACTGTCTATGAACACGTTCAAACCTGTGGAGAGTACACTCGAGGATCTGCACATGAACAACTGCACCGTCTCGCTGGATGCCCTTCTACCGCCTTCACTAACCTGCGGGTAATGGACCTATTACTGACAAAAGATTTTCTGAAATTTTTTGTTTTATTTACCCATTTGTTTAAACAATTAAAACAGTCTGCACTAAAATAGTTCAATGACATTTGAGACGGTGTTACCATATCGATGCTGATCACCAGCTGATCCCGTTATGACCTGGGATATGGTCATATACTGGCTCTGCTTAATGTTATGAATGTAAAATAGATGAGTGAAATAAAATGTACATTTATTTGTTTACGGTAACAATTGATAACCGTTTGTTTATTGCAACATAATGCTGAGAGAGACCAATAATTTTCACTACAAGTAAAACTGGCAACAGTGTTAGGCGCAGGGTGCAGATGAGGGTTCAGATGAACCAGTCAAGTCATGCTATTGGTATGTAGATTAAATGGTGTCACTATATATGTTAATCTGACGTCCTAGAAATACTCGTATGTTTCGGTGAGGTCTATATGTTTTAACAACCGTTGTTGTGACGAGTGGTCACATTTCCCCACCACGCTAGGTACACACGTGCTTGCCGCGTGACCAGGGCGTAGGACCATGGCGCGTTAGGAGATTTTTTACGTGGCTCCTTCCCCAGTAGGCCTATCCACGTGTGTAAAGAGCCCCAACCATCGCTCTTTACGGTGTAGCCATTCCATGACTAATCTGCTACCTCCCAACATATTTTTTTTGTACCTCACCTCTCGGTGAGATAGATTTTTATACTTTTATTTTTTTATTTTATTTTTTTTTATTTTTTCCATTGCAAGTTCAACAGTTCATATACTCGGAGAAGTCTTTCAATTCACTTACTAAAAAACGTTAAAAATGGGTCTTTGTACTTATTTTTATTCCTCCTCCGTGTACCTATTCAAAGCAAACACAAAGTGATCCTCAACTCAATGCCTAACCTCTCTCTGTCTCTTTACTAATAATACAAGGAGATATACTAAATGCCTATTACTGAAGAAACTGCTCAGGTACTTTTACATATAGTTGCTGTCACAATTAAAGGCCCTATCAATGTTTCCACATTAACGAATGTCTTCTCAAGCGCATCATCAAACACGTAAGAGGTTAATTTAGATGCTGCCATGGAAGTATAATCCCTTCTTTGGCTATACTTTGATGTTTAATTGTAATTCCAAAGTGATCAGTAGGTGAGGCTCCATCCTTTATATGATCGACAATGTACTCTGAAAATGCTAGGGGCCAATCTATTGAGTCAATGGGAGAGGTCAGTAATAACGTTAGTTCTTCACGTGTGGTACGAAAACTCTCACTTCTGTTAACCACATTTCTAGATTCAAGTTAAGGAAGGTTGCCATGTTAACGCTCTGAGTGCTCATTTGCGAATGAACATGAGACGAGTCATCTAAAATTTATAATATAAAACTATTGGTATCCACCTGTAAGTACTGTGTAGTGCATGTGAGTGTTTGAGGGCATAATTATTTAAAGCTCCTAGACATTCTGATTTTGCGGTGAAATTACAGAGTGAATAGTGTTTGATGGATATGTCAGCGTGTATGTATTGAAGTGGACCTGAGATCACACATAAGAGCATATTTAAGTGACGTAGAAAAATCGGTATGATAAAATGTTTGTGATAATTGACTTTATCCATACACTGGAAGGTTATTTATGTTATTAAAAACAATAAACAAATATAAAATGCTAACATTCGAGCAAATAACTATGTAATGACGTATCTAACAGTTTGCTGTATCAGATGGCTTAAGAAGAGGGAAATCAGCGTTTATCGGCTCCGTCATCAGTACACATTCAATGTGGTCACTATATTACACGATCACGGTCCCAGGACTTACAGAGTTTAGGCCTGCCTTAGAGACCTCGTTTCATGCTGAGCCGTTCGGAGCATAGACTTGTTCATCTCCATGCCCAAGTCCACGCATCCTACTGAGTTCCCACATTCACTCCTTCAAATCAGTCTCACCCTCCACACTGTCCAAGGGTCAACCTCTCCCGGGCTTACGGGTTTTAAGCCGGCCGTGAAAGAGGTCGAACTGCTCCAGGACTTACAGGTTTTACGCCGGCCTTAGAAGCAGAAGCTCCCTTGACGCGAGGGTGATCAAACATTCACACTTATGTGACATTTGAAGGTAAAGATGACGGGGGGAGATATACACTCAAAACATTTGTTATTTTGCACTTTCGGGCCAACCACCCAAAGAAGGGTCTGGAGTGCAAAATTATATGTAATGGCTTGTAATAAATACAGTACAATTATCTAGTATTTAAAAAGTTCTTTTGTACGTAATTGAAATACCTGTATAATAAAATAATATAAAATTTTTACTCGTTGTCAGCTCTCATAACATAATTCAATACTAGTACACATCTGAAGGAAGCGGTTTAACGAACGTTCGGTCACAACCAACGGATGTGGTGGGTTATAATTACATTTAATCTCTCTCTATGTATGTCTCAGATTTTGTAATGAAATTTTAACGTTGTGATTGGTGAAAATGTAGTTTTTTAAACATGTTAGAGTGTTAATTTTTGTTTCTTAATCCAAACGGTACAGTATCGTAGGGTCCTTCAAGTCTCCTTTTGGGCCCTGTAATTTTAAAAGACTTTGTTTCTTTGACTGTAACAATGTCTTTGTCCTTGGTTCGTCTTATTCTGTTCTCTTCTATGTCCACTGAGTCAAATGAATTACTCAGAACTAATGCTTTCAATGTTTCGAAATTTAATTTTTTCGCTAGTTTTTAAATTTAGAGTAAGGCCTTTTTATTTTACAAACTTCAACTAGTGCGTTTTTATTTGTTTGACCAGACAAGATAGGCGTAAGTCTTGGGCCTCCGGAAACAAATTCTACTATGTATGACCCTGGACCATAGTCAGCCAACTCGTCGGTCATTTCGCCCAAGTAGTGTCCCCTGTGGGGACCTTGTGCATACTCTCCCTGTGTACGTAAAGGACACTGTCTGTATCATAGTAAAGAACTTGCCTCCCTAACTTTTCTAAGTGTTCATACAGTTTTAATCGAGCATGTGACGTTGTAAATGCTGCAACCACAACATTCACTGTCCTTAGGGCTTCTGCGGCTTCTTCAATATGCTGCCAGTTCACAATTAGTACAGTATCGTTAATAATTTGAGTTAGTATTTTACATCTATTTCAGGGTTGGACAGCAAACTGAAAGTATTCAAAGGGGTCTCTTATGATTGATGTTTTTGTCTGATTTTCCCTTTGACCAAATTTACCCCAGAAAGAATTTAACATCAATTTAGCAAGGGAGCGAAGACCTCGTTCTTTTCAATTTTTGAAAGGGTCAAGTCTGACACCTTCGTGTTCATAATAATTTTGAACGTACTTGGCCTTGTCCCTCTTCAGTGAGGCACCAAGAGGGGTAGCCCGATGCCTCCTGTTTAATCTTGAGAAATTTGTTAATAAAATCCGTTAAAAAGACCACCGTCTTCGTAAGTAATAATTTTATAATCCCAAAGTTCGTACATTTCTAAATGGTATACCCCTTCTCTACGGCCTTTCTCATTTCCTGCATTGTCCATGTCCCTGTCAATGCTCTTTCTTCGATGTTATGGTTACAGTCTGTGTTTAGCATTTCTAGACCACATGTACGGCATAAAACAAACATTAATTTATTGTTCATGCGTGCTGGAAGGACGGGATGGTACAAATTTAGTGGAGGCAATACTTTACATTTCATGAGACCTTCGGCCTCCATGCCTCTTTCTCTACACTCCTTGTCCCCTACATATATTTTTGGATGGGATAAAAACATAAGGAGAAAACTTTATTGACAAACGGGTTACAAGGAGCAAACGTCTACATACTGAATTGTTTCCCCGTCCTCGCACTTGTGATTAAGATTTTGCATTGCCTGTTCTGCCCCCGAAGAAGCCTCTCTGGATTGAGTGGGAGTGTGTTTAGAATGGGGAGAGAAAATTAGATAATCCAATTTTTGTTCTTTCTTTAAATGATTGAATTTTACACTCCCACATTTCAATTACTTCATAGTCAGATGCTCGGAGACGAGCCATTTTAGCTTTGGTTCTCTCGAACCTTAAGTGCAGGGAGTCGGAAGGGTCCTCTTTGAGTGGTTCTTCTCTATTAAATGGAAAACATTTCGGGCACCCATGGAAATAACACCCTGAAATTCATAGATTCGTTCTCCGTTCAAAAACCGTCTACTTTTAATCCCTCGATTTTAACTTCTCTGTCCCTCCCCGCATGCTGAATGCGGACACTACGCTGTTCTTCCTCCCAGCTCAGCCATTGTAAAGCAATAGGCGATTGGTTATCAACCATACGGTATCCGTTTTCTTTGGGACTAGACCAATAGTGTTGGCTTTGAGAAAATACCGTCTAAAACCAAATTACAGGCACTGGCAATGGTGACGGCTTCCATGAATGGATCTACATTACATTCTTTCAGAAACATGTTTCTAAACTTTAATACACGCTTGCGCCAGTATCTCCACATCGGAGATACAGTACTCGACCAACTCTTTTTGAAAGTCAAAAACTACATTTTGGTTAAGTTGGTCGTTGTGCCAATTTTCAAAATCTTTGTAAGTCTTTTCAAACATTGATTCAGGACAGTAGTACTCCTTGGGTGGTATGGGGCCCACATAATTTTGGTTTGCCAAAGTGTTGAAAAGATGAGGGAAGTAACCCTTCTTCTTCTCCGGGGGGAGATCAAAGGCTTTGGGTAGTGCAGAGAGGGGCCATGGGAAAATAATTTAGCGAATCGATAAAATCTAACGTTATCCAGTTCCATAAGAATGACTTTAGTGCCACGCATAATTAGCTCTGGAGTGAATTTTGGTTTGTTCGAGAACGTACATTTAACAGAAATTGAAAATCAAAAACCCTGACCGTTTATGAGCCATTACACATACGTTTTTGAATTTTTTTCTCTCCTCCATTACGTAATTCATAAATTGATTCACAGGATCACTATCAAAGATCTTTGTTCGGTCTTTGCACATTTCACAAGACTTACCATTAATACATTTTCCAACAAAATTGTTGAGAAACACAAGGTTAACTTTATGAACTCTAGATTCTTCGTTAAAATTTCATCTTGACGGGTCTCTAATCAAAGAAAATGAAAAGAAAGTCTTTGGTTTTTGGTTTGTTTGTGTCGACCCGCATGTAACATTGATGGTTCGGGGCATGAATTCGTTACAAATTTTGCAAAAAACTTCACCGCACACATGTTTTGACTTACGGTTGTTCAAAAACACAAGTCTTTGGCACTGTAAGCATTTTTTTACGGACTTTACAACGTTCACTCTTATGAGCCGCAAAACAGTTCTGATTTTTCATGGTCATGTTACAGTCAGGGCATAAAATTCCCCCATGCTCCTCTTTACAAGGCGGAGAGACTGTCTGGCACGCATGACAGATATTTGAAACACCTGTGTTCAGCTTTGTGGTCGTAAGGGACCATGGCATGCTTCGCAGAAAAAATGGCACGCAAAAGCTGCAGTTAGGCTAGTTATTACATTATAATGGCCTTCGTGATACAACAAGTTTATTTTGTACTGAGCATCGGAGTTAGTACCTGAAAAATAAACATCTCGACCCTTATTATCGTAATTATAAACTGTAATATTTGTACTTTTTGAGGTGGTCTTGAAATTTATTAAGTTCGGGGATCCCCGCTCCCTGTTCAGAAATTTGGACCCCGGCTTTAGTCATCATTTTTTGGCTCTAAAAAGTTTGTCGCTTACCCTTGTCTTCACGTATAGCCTTGAACTGAGGATCTTTTTTGGCATAGGCTTTTGCTACCACTATAGCTCGGGGCAGACACAGACTATCGCTATTCTTAATAACTACGATACCTTTACGTGCTTTACATTCTTCTTGGAAATTATTGTACAAACCTGGTCTTCTGAGGCCACCACTACCTTTACTGGAATATTGGTGCGGGTGCACTTAACTCTAAATGGGTCCATGGACTTAATCGAATCCGAATTACTTTGGATAAGTTTTCCAAATATATCCCAAATTATATCCCGTGAACTTGATTTGCAGGTCTATAAGCGATATATCCGGAATCTTTGGTCCTAAAATTCAGAGAATCTAAAGTGAAGCCTAGGTAGTCATATTCGGTAGTACCGGCTTTCGCCTTTTCGACAATACTCCCAAAACCCTTTTTAATCCAATCAAGTTCGGACACTCCTTTGGGTACTGGGTTAAACTTGAAAACTGTTTCTGACCCATATGTTCTAAAACCTTCTACAGTAGGTTTCACCGGTATGCAAAACTTTTACGGAGGATCCAATGTTGTATGTAATTAGCTCTAAAAATAATACAGCAAGCAGCTTTGATAAAAGCTTTTGGATGGGTGTTGACTGTTCAACGTCACGTCTAAGAATGACAAGAAGACCACGTTACGCATTTAAGTAAGTGTAGGAGGTGCGCATGCGCAGTAAACTTTTTTACAGTGCACTGTGGTTTATGATGTAATAACCGAAATAAATTACACAAAACTTGATTATAAATACGACACACAAATAAATTAATGAAATCTATGTTTGGATTTGTCACTACGATCAAAACACAGTAACACAACGAATTAACTTGTTCACTTTCATAAAAACACAATAACACTGTATTAGATTTAAAGAAGCAATAGTTATAAACACTTTAAGAACACACACACAGTGTAAAGGAGTTTAATGTCTGTGATCGCTAAATAAAGTACAAGCACTTAATAAACTGAAAATGTAATAAAACTTCCTATAAGCTAATTTACTTTTATAAAAATTTCTTGTCTTGATATCGACTCTGTATACACAATGTTGTGCAATATCAAGGAACAGAGCGACATAGGTCTTACCTCTTTGACGTCCACCTCCAGACTGGCGAGACAGGGAAATTCTCTGCCGCCTGTGTAGAACACCGGACCAATCAGAGTGCTTGGCGGCTATTTTTAGACCAATCAGGGACGCGTTTATTCCGACAATGAGGTCTCTTAAAATTGCGGTTGCAGCTGTACCGTTACTCGTCTGGGTTTTTACATGTAACCGCAAACCTCAATCATCGCATCCTGTATGATTAACTAAATCTCAAGTATACGAAGCGGTTATACGTTTTTTTTAAATAGACTATAAATAAGTTAAAATGCGGGGATCTTTACATCAACACTCGGGATAGGAAAAAATTAAAAACTTATTACACACCGAATGCAGTACCTATTGTATTATTTCCGGAGACTGTATTCAGGGATGGCAGATATAATACCCGTTGCTGTACTGAAGATGTTATAAATAGTTATTAGTTTTAATTATTGTTGTAGAAAATGAATTTATCAGACGTCCGAGGGATGCAGGTAACCCGCTACAACCGCGCACAAACTGTCCGTCTTTACGAGCACAGAACTTGTCATGAGCCGGTGCCAATGGGTAAGTCACTTGTGGTCGATGATTTCATTTACAGTTGCTAGTTATATGAATTAATAATATTAAAACATTAGTATAACGCAGGGTCTCGAGACGATTGGACTGAATTACCTCTGTGTATGCAGTATCTTTATAAAATAAATTAAAAGTAAGGGAACAGCTATGGGAAACCAGAGTGAGGTTTTATGATGCGGTCTTTAGATGTCCAAGTTATAAGCGACATATATTAAATTATCACACGGGTAAAGCTTAAATTGTATGAGATGGTATTCCGTATTAAGGCCTGCGCTCCAGCTTGATATTATGAAAATGAGAGCCTGGGCCGTTAGAAGGAAAGTGATGGTGGTATTTAACCGATGGCTGATAAAATAGTTGGAGTGCCGTAATAAAAGGGAGGCGTGGGTTAAGTGAAAAAAAATACCTTGATTAATATGGGAAAACTTAAATGCTCTTAAGCAGTAGTTGAAATAAAATGTATGCGTGCTTTGTTTCTAATATTTTTGAAATACGGTTCTTTTTAATTACCGGTTAAGGTCTGTTTGAGAGTTGGGTCCCGGAAATGAAGTTGATAGAACATTTCCAAGTGGTGAAAGGTAACAGAAATTAGGGTCCCGTTCGAATGGGGTTGCGATTGGGATAAGAGTTATATGATAAAGATACTTCGTAGACACTTAGGTGTCCAGGTATTGAAACATATGCACCGGCATTGATTCGGCAAATAGGTAGTCGCTCAGAAGGTACGCCTCGTGTTATAAGCTGTTAGCTTGACGACTAGGACCTAGGGATGAGAATATCCTGTTGGGGAAAGTACTCGGTAAATATTTGTAGCATTTACACTTTCAGGTAATGTAAATGAATATTTGTCAAGTAAAATGGAGGAGTCCCGTGTTAGGCCTGGTTTTTTTTAATTGGGGAGGACCTCGGTATGTTAGAGAAATTGAACGACGAAATGCAAGTTTGAAACCCTACGAAGGTATTAGGGCTAAACTAAGATTGTGCGATGTGCTCGGTAAAATACTCGTATATGGAGATTAATACGGTAAAGGTGTTAACTTATATGTGTGGGAAACAGTACAGGGTATTAATGGTGGGAAGACCAATTTTCGAATGTGACAGCTACGCGTAGTAAACAACTTTTAGGAGTTTGGGTGACGTCGTGGAGTATGTGTAAGGGCTAAGAGACGTGGTTGTTACGACCATATTATATGGATGCCTGTTGGACATTTGTGGATACTAGTCGGTAATGTGTAGGTGGTATCTAAAGTTGGGTATGGGGTGATACCCCTGGGTAAGGAGTATACGGGAGGACATTTTGGAAAGTGTTGTCTGTTGTCCCGGTCAAGTGTTTGAGGGTCGTGAGGACCTGAAGGACGCTTAGGGTACCACGAGATATAAGGCGCATTACACACGTATAAGCTCGGGGGAGTTAGAAATCATAGTATGTTGCAATATCCGTAGTTTAAAGAGCGAGGGTTATGGGAGACAATAGAGGAGAAGTGTGAAGGCCTTTGTTCTGCAGGATCCGTTAGATAAGTAGGTCTTAGCATAGTACAGGAGACGGGGACTATTGCAGGCCTATGTGGTACATTGGTCGGTAAAAATTGTAAAAAAATTCTGGGGTATATAGGCTTTATGCATGGGACTAGGGAGTGGAAGTAAGATGTGGGGGCACTCGGTAGGAGTGCGGGCTGAGGGCCGAAAGGACGCTTGAGGTACACGAGAGAGATGGAGAGGAGAGAGGAGAGAGGAGAGATCGGAGGATGATAGAGAGAGACCGAATGGATGTAGAGAGTGGAGAGAAGGGATGACGAGAGAGAGGAGGTGGGAGGTTGTAGAGGACGTATATCACACGTAAAGGTCAGGGAGTGAGAAACTTCCTTATAGTATGTGCAATATCCGTAGTTAAGAGCCGAAGGTTTTGGGAGACAATAGGAAAGGTGTGAAGGGCCTCTGCAGGATTCCGTCTAGAAAAGTAGGTCCTTAGCAATGTCCAGGAGAACGGGCCTATTGCTGGCCTATGTGGTTTACATTGGTTCGGTAAAATGGTTAAAAATATCTGGGTATAGGCTTTATGCCTGACTAGGGAGTGGGAAAGTGTGGGAGGCCCCTCAGCAGGGTGCAGAATGAGGGCCGAAAGGACGCTTGGGTACACGAGAGGAGGTGGGAGGCTTTGTAGGCGGTATACACGCGTAAATGGTCGGGGATTTAGAAATCGAGTTAGTTATGTGAAATATCCGTGGTTAAGAGCCAAGGTATGGGGGAAGAGGTAAATTGGAGATAGTGTGAGGTTTTCTGTACACGATCATTAGAAATACAGGTGCATGTCCAGGAGACTGCGGCGATTGCAGGCCCTATGTGGTACATTTGGGACTGTAAAAATGGTTCCAAAAATCCGTTTGCCGTATATCGGAGCGGATACGCTCGGGTAGGGAGTTTACTGGAGGCAATCGAAAAGTGTGTAGGGGTTTCGGCGAGGGTTACGAGCTACACGGATTAAAAGATCATCATTCATCCGATATAAAAGATAGGGCGAATCAGAAAGTACCGATTTGGGTATAAGTTGGAACCCTGTGAGGAAAATGTTCAGGTATGGGTCTGCAAGAGACGGGGGTATAGATTGGGGTGGCTAGGTCCCTGAGAGTGAATTGTTAGAAATAACAGTGTGGGTAATATATGTGGTTAGAAATGAGTATTGGAGGCATTCGAAATGTCTTGGGCAGGGGGGGCCGTTAGAATTAGAAATGTTTGGGGTGCGGTTTGTCATTGCACTCGGTACTCGAAAAGGATGGGTGTCGGATATTTTCGTCGCATTGGCCGGTAAAGGTTACGGCGGTCAAAATCCGGGTTATGGGCATTACCGCCAGGGATTCGGGAGTGCGGGAGGCAGTTAGGACAGTGGTCGGACTTCCTGTAGGAGCCATCAGATACGCGGGTTGCGGGTGTTAAGACTCCTCAGGGTACTCAAAAAGGTGAGTGTCAATAGACGTTTTTTCCCCCCCGACACGGAAAACCTGTGGGGACGGGTGGTTAAGCAGTGCAGGAAAAGTCAGAGCGTTGTGTGACAAAACAGGAAGTCTAGGTGAGGGAAAATTAAGTCGTCGGAAAACAGGGAAGTCTGTGGTTAGGAAGAACACCGAAATGTGACCTCCCATTTAAAGAGACAATCTCCCATTGGCTAGGGGGCAGGGACCAGGATGGTTGGACAGGGGGTGTAGGGAGGGGTGGGGTAGGTGGGGGCAGGGGGCGTGGCCTAGCCGCCATTGCTGCCCTCTCATTGGTCCAGAGGGGCGATGGTTGGTGGCGGGGGGGAGGGGTTGGCAGGGGGCGTGGCCTAGCCGCCATTGCTGCCTCTCTCATTGGTCCAGAAATAACTCCATAAGAGCCCATGTTAGCGCCAGATCCGCGGGAAGGTCTTACTTTCATATACTATATATATTATATAAGAACTATTGGTTCCACATATTTAATTTAAATCATATTACATTAAAATATGTTATTGGATTGGAATAAAAGTAAGTAACTTTACCAATTAAATAATCTACCAAGAAGTTGTAGATGATGATCTGTATCTTCATTGGATTCATATAGTAAGAGTTACTTTCGTACGGGTAATAAGAGTAGAAGAGTTTTTAGTGTTCCTAACTACTCAACTGAATGTATCGGAAATTTTCAGATAGACATTTTTATCGGTTCATGAGGATATACAGGGTTTATTATTATTTTTCAAATACACCACCATCTTTTGGTAATCGTGTCAAGGCTGATATACAGAGTACATAAAAAGTGAAGGACGAATACCGTATAGTCCAGAGCTTTGATAGTTGGAATGATAAGGGTCTAGATGAGTGAAGCTCTAGGGAAGATCGTCCAGCGATGCCCTGAGGGCGTCTCAGATTACATTTATAGTGTGCGTAAATTAATATAAGTAGAAACCCTTTATAATTTTCTCATTTGGTAAATCTCCTCAGATTAGGTAAGAATAATTTTAATCTTTAATTAAAAAATGTCTCTTATCACATCAAGATGGTCAGAATAGAATTTGGACTCCGGAAGACAACTTTTGAAAGCGGTCAGCAAATAATTAGCTATGCTAGGACAAAAAGTTTGACTGGACGAAACCTTTTGATTCAATGTACCGAATCTAAATGTTAATTGTCTTACAAGTAAATTAAAATACTGTTACTTATAAATTTTAAAAACTTATATAAGACCCATCATTACTTCTCTTTTGACAGAAATGGGGTTATCTTATCTGTAACATTTCTTTGGTCGGGAGTGACTGGCAAAATCACCAAAAAGTAGATTCAATTAAACGTGACATTAAAAAAATTTTTATTCATTGTTTTATTCATCATGGAATGAAATCACGACTCATCAATTAATACGTCAATAATATAGTTTACTTGGCAATTTAACAAAGGTTGGCTAAACACGTACGAATTTATGTGCAAAGTTGGCAATTAAACTGCCGAGTATATTGTTAAATGTAAGAAATTAAAAAAAAGTATATAAAAAACTTATAAAAAATTTAAAACACAAGAACAAGATAGTACTACCTTATATGGCCTTAAAATTGCTTAAATGTACATTTAAAAAAATCAGTATATAATTTTTGGGGTTTTTCCCCTTCCTGTAAAAAAGTTTTTTCTATTAAATCTTTTTTTTTTTTTTTTTTCTAATATTTAAAATAATTAATTATGCTTGATATAGTCTGGTAAGTGAAAGCACAAAAATGCTATTTTTAGTTATTTTAGCAAAAATTAAATTTTGTTTTTATCATAAGACCCCCCTTGGGGTGTTGTTCCACTTGTTTGAGTTTAACACAATTTTTGAACTTAAACCTTTGAAGAAAAATTTACGTACTTTTTAATCAATATGTATTGCAAACATCGTACTGAATTTTTAATTTTCCTTTCGCTTTTAGAAAAAAAGCTTAAGATTTAGAAAACCGTAACTTGTTTTATTGCTTCACGTTTCCCAAACAAACAAAAAGTTGCAGCAAACCTTTCCCATCTTTTTCAAAAAACTAAATTTAAAAGGGGAAATTTACTAAGGGAATTTTTGAAGGGTTTTTTCAAATTTTTTGTGCCCAATATTATGTAAACAGTCAATCTCAGATAGTGAAAAAAACATGGAGTTTAAAATAACAAAAAGAATATTGTTCCAAATGTGACAGTTGTTTACAAATTTATAAATTACTCCAATGTGTGCGTTAATAAGAATAAAAATTTTTATTATAATTAATATAATTTGTCATGGGTCGAAAGGCGACAGGTGAGGGGATACTACCTATGCATTCCTGAGGGGTCACGGCATTTAAAGTCGTACCTGAACCGGGGGCAAGCCCGGGTTCCCCGGATTGCATTACTCCCGGGGGTTCCCGCGGGGGGAAAAAAACACCTTCGTCCGCTTTTCGGTTGGGAAAGGCCGGCCGGAACCCCAAAAAAAAATGGGTTTTTTTTTCGGTGGTTGGTCGCGAAAAGATTTGGGGAAAGGGGAACGGGGGTTGCTTGTCACAGTTCGTCCGGGGCCCTCCGGAAACAAAACCCGAAGGACCGGAAGTGGTCAGACCCCTTCCCCGAGGGCTGAAAAGGGAGCGACCCCCACGGGAAGCCAAATTTGGCGTACCCTAAATTAAATGGAAAAAAAATCCCGGGTTAGAACCTAAAGAGACAGATTTTTTTAAGGGTTTTTAAAAACCCCGGGTTTTTACGGGAGTCCCACACTACTGGGCCACCTGCTGCTAATTGCTTTTTTTCCTTCCTTTTCCCTAAAAAAAATATATACTTTAAAAAAAATTACTTAGGAAAAAATGTGCTTTGCAATGTACTTTTATGCCCCTGTTTTGATAATTTTTTTTTTTTACATTTAGTTCTAAAACTAAATAATTAAAGTAATTTGTTTTGAACTGGGACTTTTTTTTCATTATATTATTAAAATTTTTTTTTTTTGTTTGTGCGTAAAGTAATCATTTTTTTTTGAGTAAAATAGCGCAAAGAATTTCACCCCCAAAATATATTAGTTTTCCCCTTTCTACAAACAAGGGATCCAAATGAGTAAATTTTATTTCAATCCCCCAACATAATTCAAGTAAGAATTTAAATTTTTTTTTAAAAAAAAATTTTAAGGATAAGGTTTTTAAAAATGCTAAAATCAGTATAAACCAATATCATTGTCTTTAACTGTCCCTTTAAATTTTTAAATTTTAAATTTTTCCCCAAAAAATTTTTTAACCATATTTTTTAAAAAACCAGGTTGTCAAACTTGATTTTTTTTATGCAGATTTTTGTAGGGGGGATGGCAACACCAACTTGTAGTAGTAATGCAAATACTAGGGATATTTATTAAGTAAATTTTTTGGGAATTTTATTCGTATACTTTCGTCACCATACTTAAAACGCTAGAAAACAGTAAGGTTTCAAAAGTTTTCGAAAATAGATTGAAAATTTTAACATATTATAACTCTCGTATTTATTCAGACAAAGATTTGTAGCAACTTAAGACCCTAAAAGAAAAATGAATTATAAAAATTTACTTTGATCAAACGATTAGGAACTGAAGTATTGCTCTGAAAATATTAAGTGTAAAATGAATTATATCCTTATATATTATCTATCTCTATGTTTAACACTTAGTATATAGAATTTATTTTAAATATTCTTTAATTGTTATTTTAACATCCTTTGCCAACCCTAGTCCCGAAAACCACTGAAATTTATAACAAAAAAAAATGCATAAATTGAATTCGAGCTTTTAAAAAACAATTTTAAATTTTTATGCTTCCGATTTTTGCTTACTTAATATTTTTTTATATTTTTTTTTTGAATTAAAAACAGATAGTAACTCCAAAAATTGAAACGTTTTGTCTACAGTAATGATGACGTATTTAAAAAATCCCTTTTATATTTTTTTACAACATAATATTTCAGAATAAAATTTAATAAGGTTTATTTTTCACTTAATAATTTCATCTATTAAAAAAATGCAACTATTTTTTTACAGAAAGCAAACTATTAAAATTTTCCCTTACTTTGGACTTTTTTAAATGGCTTTTGGCCCAATATTTTCCCTTAGATGAGTGACTAGTAAAGAGATAATTACGTCACTTCAGAAGGCCTGTTCAGTTTTCCATTTTGGTCACGCTGTTAGAATATTAATGATGTTTCCTTTTTGAAAAGTTTGTTTCTTACCCCTTAAAATTTGCTAATGAATTAGGTGCAGCGCGGAATATTAACATCCGATTTTTTCTTATTTAGACTTTAACCTTATTATACAAATAATTTACTCCGCTTGGTATATGACATTCATTATTTTCACATAGATTTTTTAGTACCTGTAAAAGAAATATTCCATTGAAATAAAATATATAACAAATGGTTTTCAATTTATGTATATTGCTAGTTTAAAATAATTTTTACAATGTTGTAATTATAATTTGTGACTGAATTTCCCATTACGTTTCCATCAAAATTGATACTGATTACTATATAATCGTTTATTTTATCTTAATTATCTAGGAAATGAAACACATTTTTGGCCCTTTTAAAAAAAAAGTTCTTATGTTTTTTTAAACCCTTTTTTGAAGGCAAAAAATCTCACATTAAGAAAACCTAACCA
The DNA here is from genome assembly GCF_021130785.1 of Homalodisca vitripennis. Classification (NCBI taxonomy): domain Eukaryota; kingdom Metazoa; phylum Arthropoda; class Insecta; order Hemiptera; family Cicadellidae; genus Homalodisca; species Homalodisca vitripennis. Next base: position 41,996 of record NW_025779717.1, read on the forward strand.
AAAATTTGATGAATTCCCCAAATGTTCCCAATTCAATATGGTAAAATAGTGTACATATTACTATCGGGGCCCCTTACTAAGCTTATGAAAAAAAAAAAAAGTATGTATCTACAATTTTGAAACAATTACCCTTTAAAATGCATTTAAAAAATATTCATAAAAGTATAAATCATTTTAATACAACTAATAATCAATAAAACTAAATTTTAAATAGGGAAAAAGATTTTAAATATATTTTATCGGGGAGAATAATCCTCTATAATTAGGCCGAGACGCGAATTGTTAAAAAGCTCTTAACATTATGTAATTTAGGTTCCTTATGGGGAATAAAGACTTATGAATAAAAAAAAACACACTTTAACTGACAGTATTGAATTAATTTCCTCAGGAATGAGGAAAATCAGGGGGCCCAATACTACACATCGCTACTCAAAATGTATGTACTATCATATATGTATATAGTCTCATTGCATCCAAAATTGCATCTCCAGACCATTCTTGGAAAATCAACAGGAATAATAATAGTTGTAATGAAATACATACATTAAATAAATAGAAACGTCTATAGAGAAGTGTGTATTTTATAGTAATTGTACATTTAATGAAAGAGATTACAATTCCCGTCCTGTGGATATGTTTTCTGGTATGGGGGCCCAAAAATTAGACAGTGAATAAAAACTTTTTTTTTTTTGTATTTATAAAATTTTTAGATTAAAAAGAAGGTTTGGGTTTAAATAAGGGAAATGTATTATAAAGTTATGTCTAAGGTTTTTTGTGATTGTAGGGACGAAAATCTTGGATATGTTCAAAAGTGTAATCTGATATAAAATATTATATAAAAATGAAGGGATGGTTAGTATACGTTCTCAGAGAAAACACTGCCCCCCGCACTCTCGGCTCCCTAAGGCTAACACCATATAAATATTCTTTTTGGAATTTATATACCTTCAGTAGCAAAGGTTTTTAAGCTGTTCCCTATGATATTTCACCATATGGCATTACAAAGAAAAAAAAAGCCATGGTAAACCATTTTTAGTGCAAAAAACCCCCCGGAAAAAAAAAAAGAAATCCCCGGGGGTTTTTCCTTTAAAAAACGGATTTGGGGGGCCTTAAAACATGCTGAAAAAAAAGGGAAAAAAAAGTGTCCGAATAAAACAAAATTTCCCAAAAAGAACCAACTCAATTTAAACCTGGGTGATGTCGACATCCCCCAGGGGTATCACCCGAGTTTAAAAACACTGTCAGAGAGGGGAAAGTAAAAGTGGGGGAAATATTATGAACAATGGGGGAATAAAAGAAAATGTAAACCCAAAAAAAATTTTTTAAATTGAAAAGTTTTATCAAAAGTTCAAGGGCTTTTTCAGATTTTTTTTCCAATCGTTTATTGTAGAGACATCAACATATTGGGGGAAAAGGGTAACCCTCGGGACACATACAAAAGTCCTTCACATGAATTTGTAAAGAAAAGAGGACTTAAATGGAACCTGAACAAAATCTTAATTTCCCTATGAAAAAACGAGTTGGAAAAAAATTTTTTAAAAAAAAATTTTTAGAACCATTTCTTGGGGACACCCTTTTTTTGCCCATAGAATTTAATTAAAATAGATTTCCTCCCCGGGAATACGCTTATCGACTTATCTCTTTTTTTAAATTCGTGCAGCGCATTCCCAATATGTGAGTGCATGCGAGTGGGGAAAAATCTTTCAAAGAATGTTTGCTATTCATATTCTGGGCTGAAAAGGGACTTTCAGTTAGGTGGGGTTTAAAATTTTTTTAAAAATATAAAAAAATTTTTATTCTATAAAAAGGGAAATTTAGTTTTAATTTCTTTTTCCTTTTAAACGTGTTTTTTTTAATTTTTACTTTCAAAACTAAAAGTTAAATGATTCTTTAATTTATTTTTGTTCAATGTTACTTTTCAAAAAAAATCATTTCAATACCTTTCAAAAAAATATCATTCAAAAAAAATTACTTTGTAAAATTACGTAATACGGGTTTAAGAAATAAAAATTTTAAAAAAAACCTTTCTTTTAAAATTTTTATGTAAAAAAGCACTAATGTTGAAAAAAATTTCTTTGTAATTTTTTTTTTTAAAATTTTTACTTTTTATATTTTTTTCTTTTAAAAAGTAATTTTTAGTTTTGACGTTTGTTTCTGCAACAGTTTTTTAAAAAAACCCTTTTTATTTAGATTTCATTAGAAAATTCGGGGGAAAGCCCGAAAAATTTTAAAAAAGGTTTTAATTATAAGAACTAAAGCCAAATATTTTTCCCAGTTTTTAAAATTTCGCTTTTAATAGAACGAGAAAAAATTTTATTTTTAAAATTTTTTTAAAAATTTCTCGCAAAGAAAACTAATAGTCACTGGGAATTTTAAAGGGGAAATGAAAGTCAAGTTCAAAAAAGAAAAAAAGAAAAGGGTTCTTTTGGGGAAACCCGGGGCCCCGGGGAAAATTTGTACTAATTTTCCCCCAAAAATGGGGGAAAAAAATAATTTTCCGTCATTTTTTAAGGATATTAAATTTTTGTTAAAATTCTATTGTATCTATTTTTTTTCCCAAAGGGGTTTTCTTTTTTAAAAAAATCAAAAAATTTATTTTAAAATGGCGGGGCACAAAAAGGTGCACACAATTTTTTGACAGTCTCAAACCACGGAGGAAAAAACCCAATTTGCAAAAACAAATTTTAGTATCTTTGGGGAAGGTTTATTAAAATTTGAATTTGCACCCCCATTTTACATTATGAAAAAAATTTTTTTTTGTATGAAGTTTTTTTTTTTGATGAAAAAAATTGTGAAAAAAAGTTGATTTTTTCCGGGAAAAATTTTCCCCCCTTTAAAAGTTTAAACATAAACAAAAACACACGTTTCAAGCTGTAACCTTACCTTCTTCGGGGAAAAACAAACCCCAAAAAAAAAAAAGAAAAAAAGGATCAAATTCAGATCCGAATCTTAGTGTTACTGAGTTTTTTTGGGTGAAAAAAAGGGAGCAATGATGCTAAAAAATTCACATAATGTAGGGGACTTATTTTTTTAAAAACATAAAAGGGGGTAATTTTGAGCTTCTTAGTGCCGGCTTTTATTTGGATTTAGTCAGACAAACAGGGACCCAGTTCCAAAGTCGGGTCCCCGAGGCCCCTTTAAATCAGCCCCTGCAAAAAAGGGGGAAGGTAAAGGGGACCTGGAGTCGGCTTTCGGAAAAAATTTTAAACCTGCCCTATTTATAGCTTTTTTTAAAATTTACATAAAACATTTTCCATTTTTTTAAATGAAAAAATTTTAAAATTTTTTAAATTTCCCAAAAAAAAATTTTGCTGAACTGTAATATTGTAAAAAAATCATACATGCCTTCTTTTGGCGTTTCCCCAAAAAGGGTTTTTGTTAAAAAATTTAAATTACATCGGGGTTGCCTGTTTTTCTTCATCTGCTTTTAACACACTAGCTCTTAAAAAAACCCTTTTAAAGATGTCAAATTTAGTGTTCAATAAACAAAAGAATTTGCAAAAAACGGGAATGAGCGGGGGTTCAAAACAAAACGATTATTACAGAATTTAATGGAAAAAAACCCGTGCCGGGGTTAGCCTTTTTTTATTGACAAAAAGAATCGTTTTTGAAGAAAAATGAAAATTTTTTTAAACAATTAAACCATCTTTGGTGAGCGCGAAAACTTCAAAGTTTACTTTGATCTTTGGGCACAAAATTATTTTTAGATATAAAGTCGACTCTGCAATATTGGGCCCCCAAACTCAAATTTTTTTTTGAAGATAAAAAAAACCCAAAATAATTTTCTTTTCAATCTAAACCAACCTAAATATAAAAAAACCAAAAAAGACCCTAAAAAATTTTTTTTAAGACAATCAAAAAAACATTTTAAAAAACTGTTAATTTTGTACTCAAGAAGGGGGGAAAAAAAGTGTTTAAAAAAAGGTCTTACATTTTTCCCTACACCCCCAAAAAATTTTTTTAAATCCCAAATTTTGTGGATGATGCATTTAAAAAATTTCCCCTTGGTTCGCATAAAAAAACTTTTTTTCTTCATAAAGGTTATATTTTTTAATACCTTCCATTTTTTTAAAAAAATTTTTAAAAAAAAAAGTGACTTGGGAAACCCCCCCCCCTTAGCCCCCAAAACTCCCCCCCGAACAGTTTTTCAAAAGTCGTATTGTCAAAAACCCTTTTAATCCTTCATTTCAAGATTCCTTTAAAAAAAAGAAAAACTTAACGCCTATTTAAATAAAGTCAAAAAATCTTTCCCAAAAATAAAAGGACTTATAATAACACCGGCGGGGCAAAGGAATAAGGTGTTTTTTAAAAAATCAAGATTACAGACTGAAGCAAAAAGGGGAAAATTTTGTCTGATAAAATTTACTCCCAAAACACTTGACAAAGATGTTTCCCAATAAATTTTAAATTTAAAATTTTTAAAAAAAGTTTTTAAAAAAAAGGGGAAAAAAAAAGAGCTATCTCTTAAAAAAATTTCATTTAAAAACCCCAAAAATTTCCCAAAAACCCAAAAATTTCATCTTTTTCCCAAAAAAAATTCATAAAAAATATTAACCCCCTCCAGGACCCCAAATGTCCCCCTTTTGGGTTTCCCCCAACTGAGAAATTTCTGCTTTTATCGATGAAAAAGGCTGCAACCATTTTTTCAAAAAATACCCCCACAAAAGAACACTGAGGGACTTTTTTAAAAGGGAAAAATAAAAAATTAATAAACCCTTTTTTTAAAAAAAAACATTCTAGTTATTTTTATGTCACATCATGTACAAAAACCCTCCACATATGGGGGAAAAAAAGCTGCAAAAATTTTCTCAAAGAAACCCCAAAAGACTTTTTAAACCTTCACAAATTTTTACTAAAATTTTTCCATTTTTTTTTTTTAACAATAATTTTAAAAAATTTTTCCTAACTTTTTTATACAAGAAAAGGCAAGCCATGGGAAAAAGGATGGCCCCCTCTTTTGCCTTTTTAAATTTAGGGATTATTGGAAAAAAAATTTAAATTTTCCCGAACCATTTTCCCTTTAGTTTGGTTTCTTTTTATTTATGATGTTTTTTTTTCTGGGGGGCATGGTGAAAAAACCCCTTTCCCAAAAATTTTTACTTTAATTGAACACTTTTTTAACCCTCAAATTTTTTTTGGGAAAATTTTTTCAGAAATTTTTATTTTTTTGGGAAAAAGTGTTTTTATAGAGTCGGTTTGTTAAAAAAAAAATACATATAAAAGCACAAATACAGGCAATTTTTTAAAAAAGTTGTCACCCTATTTTGGGTAAAAAAAAGTTTTCCCGAAGAGTCTTTTCAATTGTGGGGAAAAAACCTTTGCGAAAATGAGGAAAATTTTATTAATTATTTTTGAAAATTCCCTTGGGTTTTTTTAAAAAAAAATTATTTTTTTTCCCCCAAAAAAATTTTATTAAGAACAATTTGAATCAACTATCAAAAAAAATAATTTCCTTTCCCCAAAACGACCCCAAATTCTAACAAAATTTTATCCTGGCCTTCACAAAATCAACTAAAAAAAAGGGAAAACCCGCCTTTTAAAACCCACTTAAAAAATTTTTAAGAAAAATAAAGACTTTTTTAAAAAAATTTCCCTTTTGTTTTCAAAAAACCCGCCCCCAAAATTTAAAAAGTTTTTTTGGGCTGTACAATCCCCTAAAAAAAATAAATAAGGAAAAAAAAAGTCCTTTTTGGGTTTTAAACCTTGCCCCAAAAAAACCCCGGGTTTTTGGGAAACCCCCAAGATCATGTCACAAGCCAAAAATTCAAAAAATAAAACCCAAAATTATACCTATCAAAGGAAAAATATCAACGGGGACACTAAAAAACCCTTAAAATTTCCATTTTTTTTTGTAAATTTTTTTGAAAAAAATTTGTTGGGGCCCAAAAAACGAAAGCTTTCGAATACGATAATGGCCATCGATTTGACATTGCCATAGCGATATAAAAAACTTTTAGGGGCCCGAAATTTTCAAAGTCCATAAAAAAATCAGATAGAAAATTGTACCCATCAAAGGCATAAATAAATCCCCCCAAAATTTTAAAAAGAAAGCCTTTTAAAAATTTTTAAAAAAAAAAAAAATGAAATGCACCCAATTTTGGGGGTTCAGACAAACATCCAAGGGGTCTTAAATTTTTTAAAAAAAAATTTATTTTTTCTCTTCTTTTTCAAAAAAGTCATGTCATGGACCCCCTTTTTTTATTTAAAGTTTTTTTTTCTTGTTTGAGTTCTTACAAATTTTTTTCCGTTTTTGTAAATAAATTTTTAATGTATATTTTTCTGAAGAAGTGTACCTAGAAAAACGAAAAAATTTTTAAAAAGTTTCAAACCAAAATACCGGGTTTTTTTATTAAGAAGAGAATAACCCGTTTTGTAATAAAAATAATTTTAAAATATTATAAAATATTTATTATAAAAAAATTTCAATATTTTTATTTCTTTTAATATACACACATATAATATATAAAAATATTGCCCTTTTTTTGGGGTGGGGGCTGTCATTGTTTTAAACAATATTCCCAAAATATTTACAAAAATTTTTGCAATAATTTCATTAAAGATTTATTTTAAAAAAAAATTTATAACGAAAAATATCATAAATAAATTTGTTTTTCGTATTCCGTACGTTAATTTTTAA